>NW_026006469.1:209863-216869 GCF_001458135.2 Marmota marmota marmota
TTTTTTTTTTTTTTTTTTTTTTTTTTTTTTTAGTAGTTCATTTAGTGACATGGCCTCATCTAGGTTGCTGAAGCTGGCTTTGAATTTGTGACCCTCCTGCCTTGGCCTACAGAGCCACAGGGATTACAACTGGGCCCAACTATGCCTAGCCCTAGGACTAATTTCAATGACTTATGAGGTTGAAACTAATTTCCGTGGAGTGTATTTATTGCAATTCACTCATTGTTGCTATTTTGAAATTAATCATCAGAAAGATCATTCAAAAAATTCTGTTTCTATCTCTAATATAGTAAACATAAATATTGATAATCTATAAAATCTCCTTCATGTCCTCAATATGTTTGAAAAGTGTAAAGCATTTCAACAAACAAACCAATATAAATGTTTTCTGACCCTTTATGGACCCCAGGATTAAATCCTCTGTTTTAAGATGTATAAATTGTGAAGGTCAAGTTTACTGATGAAGGCTAGGTTATGCAAGGCAACCATGTCCTCCATCCTACAATGTCACAGGATGATTCAGCTTTGCCAAGTTCCTGGCCACACATTTGATTGCCCCACCCCCTCCAATCCCAAAAGCCTCTTAACATCCACCATAGTCCTCCTTGAATAAGCCCCAACTCTGTTTCACAACCCCTGGAGGTCAATGTCCATTTACTGATCTGGTCCATCTAGTCTGGGTGTGTCCTCACACTGGAAGTGAAATCTGGTGGCCAGTTCAGAGGAGCTGCTTGGGGGCCATTACTCCCACAGCAATCAAGAGAGAACATCTTGTACACCTGCTCAGGGAAGGAACCTGGCCACACCCACCCAAAGCCCTCAGTGCCACTCCCCAGAACTTGGATGGATGCCCCATGACCACATGAATCCTGCCACATAGACTTTGTGCTCCTGAGTGTGCCTCTCCTATTCCTCCTATTGAATTAATAACTCATGATGCCAAATCAGAATTAGCACTGGGGTCTTTTACAAAGCACAGCTTCTGCTATGTAGCTTTCTTTGGCTTCAGATGATTCTCCTGTGGTCAGTTCTTGCTCAGACTCATGTTGAGTCTTCTTCTCCTGGATGCAATTTAACATCATTTCAATTGGACCCCTTGCTTGAAGCAGAAATGGGGTAATTTCTGTATAACAAATTAGATGGTGGAATCAATATACATCCATATTTAACTGTGAATATATTGCTACCAGGTGAGACTAAATTACCGGCTACCTCAGTAATTTACGACTGGTTTTCTCTGAACAGGTTACCAACATAGGCTTTGGAGCTACAGGGATTTAGGTTTGATTCCTGGTTCTATCACTCACTGTTCTGATTGCAAACAAGCTACTAATTCCTCAGGCCCAATGGGAATAATGGCTAGCAGAATCTGTCTCCTAAGAGTAAAAGTGAGGATTAGATGAAAGAATGCAAGCTAGGCTCTTAACACAATGCCTGGCACACAGTGAGTATTCAGTTGATGTTTTATCCTATTATTATTAACATTAAAACTGTTCTGGGGAATTCCTGCAGATGCAAAGGACACCATGGGATGTTGTAAATAATCCTTCCTCTTCAAAAGAAAAAATAAATTCCTCCTCTGGTCAAATTGTGTCTGCTACAGGCATGACAGCATTCAGGATAACATTAGTGGCACATTGAACTTTGGAATTTTAAACATATTTATTTTCAGTTTCCTAGAAAATACGCTAATACCCAGAACATAAACCCATAAACTCTGATTGTGCAGATGACAAAACTTCACAAATGTTATATATACCACCATTCTGTGTACATGTGCAAAATATTAGTGCTGCCTTTAATGAGGGCAAGGAGAAGTCTAGGTCTGCAGGGTATTTGCAATATTTGAGCATTGCCATGGATACAGTATTAAAGTCAACCACAAGTAATGTAAATGGGACTCAGCGGGTTAAGGCAGCTAACAGGGACAGAGACTATTCTCCCTTAATGCATCATTTTTGGATGAAAGTTACAAAGTATTTGAGAGGTGAGGCATACTTCTGAGATTGTCCCTTTGGATGCTTCATCCAACACTGGTGACAGGCACTTTGGCAGAAGAGCAAGAGGGGACCAGATATGTCACCCAATTGGCTGTGGGATGTTGGTGTTTATTTTTCTTAGTCTCTTCCAGTGTAAAATGAGGTTTGTGTGCGGTGAGGGGAGTTTTGCAGTTATTGCCAGCATTCTGATTAGAAGTGGATGGCAAACATGATTTCATCTCATATCCAGTGTGGTTGAATGCAACTCTAGCTAAGTTAACCTAAATAAAGATACTTTTTGGAGGCATCCAAGATAAGCTACCGTAATTGGTTAACCAGGCTTTTTATTTTTTTCTATTTGTCTTGTTCAAAAATTATGTAAAGTTCATTTGTAGACTTCATTTCAGCTTGACTTTCACATGGAACAGGGAACTTGAATTGTGTAACCTCAGGACATCCTGCACTGATGTCCCCTCTGGGCTGGAAGAGAACTTATTACCCCTAGACACTTCTCCTTTCAGGATGGTTTGATGACCTAAACATGGAAAACAAGATTTTTTTTTCTTTTTCCCCCTAAGATAGGCCTATGAGGTATGAAGACCCAGTATTATTGACTGTAATAATAAAAACCTTTGGTATTTGACATGCAAAAACCTATAAATAGATCAATGGGAAATAAGACCCACTAATAGAGCTCATATATCCAAGCACTTATTTTATGATAATGGTAACACTTCAAATTAAGGAGGAAAAGTTGGTAATCCACTAAATTATTGTGGGGCAATTACTTAACTATTTGGGACTCACTAATTTTCTGAGGTGGACCTTGAACTTGTTATCCTTCTGCCTCATCTCCCTGGGTTGCAGTGATTAAAGGCACATACCCACCATGTCTGACCTAGTTATCTTTTGGGGGAAAATGTTTTAAATTTCACTCCTATCCCCAAACACAAATTCTCAGGGTACAGAGATAAATCTACCTGCAGGGGTATTCTGTTGTGATGGATAGAGAGTAGAATAGGCATGTTTGAAGATGTAGCAAACTCCTTCCTTCACACTTATTCAGGATCATAATGGGGGAGGCAATCTAAATATTTTTTAAATAAAGAGCATTTTATTTTCAGACACTCTGGAGAAGTATTTGTGTGTGTGTGTGTGTGTGTGTGTGTGTGTGTGTTTTGGCTTGAAGAAACAAATGTGAAATTGAGTGAAGGAAGATGAGGATGGAAAAGCAGGAAGGGTCCTGATCATGAATGCCACTGGGTATTAGCCTGTTATGATCCTACAGCTGAGGCAAGTTATGGAAGGTTTTTTGTTTGGTTGTTTTACATCAGGGAATGGAAAGTGTCTGTTGTACATTGGATGCTAGTAAATTTGAAAGCAGGGAAAAATAAAGATTAACAAACTCTATATTATGGGAGTGGAGGACAGATTTCATCATTTCCCCAAATATGGAAGAAATATTTATGAGGTCCCATTTAGTGTAGGGGTAATGCTTCATCCCAGAGATACAGCAGTGAAGAAAACAAATGAAGTCTGGGGGCTCTTAGGTTGGGTACAATGTAGGTCTGCTGACAGTAAAATCAATAATAGGAATTGTCTAGAGACAAGTATCTTTGTTGCATTGATCCTGTATTCAGGGATTGTGACCAGGAATGTCCTCAGGACATTTGATTAAGTAAAGAACAAAGAGGGCAGTGATAATCAGTAAGGTGTGGAGACTTTTGGGGACAAAGGGGGCACCAGAGGATATTTTCTTGACTGAAAAATCTTCAAATTTATCCCCAAATCCCAGGGACTTGGGAGGGCGCCACAGGGTTGCAAGCTCTAGGCCAGTCATAGCAGTTTAGTGACACCCTGCCTCAGAAAAAAAAAAAGGACTGGGAATGTAGCTTAGTGGCAAAGTGCCCCTGGGTTCAACTCCAAGTTCTAAATAATAAATAAGAAAAAAAATCTTCAAATAATGATTAATGATGTTGTAAATTAAACTTTTTGCATGATTTTGACCTGAAGAATACTGATTTACATATATCCTTAAAGAGAAATTAGAGGTGGAACAAAGTAAAACTAATAAATGTTAGCTATTTTTCTTAGAATTATTACAGTTGAGGGAACTATAAAAGCTATGATGTGGTAGAATGAGGCAAGCTGCAAAAACTTTGGTTGGGAAAGTAAAAACTCAGTGAACAGGCAATTGATATCAAATCATCTCCATAAAACTCATATCCTAGAAGCCAATTTTCTGAATCATCAGTGTTTCAAATTCTCTCAATTTATGGGGTGTTGTTTTGAGAATTCAACAAGAATGTTAAATATTCTTATTGAACATGTTCACTTTTTGTCATGGAGAAAAGAAACATTGCTTTTTTAAAAATATCAAACCAAAGGACACTTTACCACTGAGCCACATCCTAGTCCTTTTAATTTTATTTTTAAATTTTGATACAGGGTCTTGCTTAGTTGCTGAGGGTATAAGTTCCAGACTGCCTTTGAACTTTACAGTTCTCCATCTTCAGCCTCATGAGTAGTTGTGATTCCAGGTGTGCACCCCCGTGTCATGCAGGGATTATGCATTTTTAGAAGTTCATCTTCATGTTGATGTTTCTGAGCCTGCACTGGGCTGTTCACAGCACCATCATCATATGGCACCATCCACAGGACCTAGTGTGCACTGGGCTCTTACCATAATGGGCATCTGTAGCAAGCATGAAGGACTCAGATCACATGCTCTGAAGCTAATTTTTATATAAAGAATGTGAACTAGAAAAACAAACAAGATTGGCTAATATGTTTGATGACTTATGAAAATTACTCATGGGATTGGGCCATTTGGAGCTGATTCCTTGGTGTAAATCATGGAGTGAGCTCTGAGGAGAGCCTGACTGGAGTGTAGAAAATAATGAGAACAAGGCAGTGTGGTGGGGTTCAGGTGGGTGGGGTGTAGGGATGTGTGTCCAGGTGGTTTTTGGAAGCAGCTTGATTGAGAAGGGACAAAAGGTCACTACCTAGTATGAGTTCAGGCTACTGAGAAAAAAAGAAAACAAAGCTGATGGGAATGTTGAATTACTGGGAAAAAAGTAAAAGCCAGAGAAATCAATCTAAGGTCAACCTTTTTATTTGACTGTTAGAACAACTCACCAAAATAAAATTCTGGTATAATATTGGACAACATATTTCTACACCAATTCACCAACAGATTAAAAATAATTAACTTTATAGACAATAAAAATGGGAAAAAACTTTTATCTTTGACCTTTAAGAATACCTCATACGAACCGTCTAATAATAGTCCAGCTAAGTACATAGACACTATTGTTAATGGAATGGTGGGAATAAGATACTCCCTTTCTCTTTGCTCCTGAGGAGTGAACCAGGGGCCCAATAACACTGAATAGCATTCTAAAATTTTGATTTTTATTTTTATTCTGAGACAGGGTCTGGCCCTATTGCCTAGGACTACTTTGGATGCTCTGCCTCAGCCACCTGAATTGTGGGGGTTATAGGTTTGGGCCAGTGCAGCCACTGTTTTCATTTTTTTCCTCCTTTGAGATTATAATGAGCATGGTCTCACCACAATAAAGTCAAAACTCTCTGAAGATTGGTTTGGTTATCTGTGATCATTAGAAATGCCTGAACCTATGGAAGTGTAAAAATTTAATATGTAAATAAAAAATGCAAATTTTTCTCTATAAGGTAATTGGAAGATAAAAAAGGTAGGACCCTTCTGTATTGCAAATTCACATTTTGGTTTTGGTTGAGTGGCAGCAGAGCACATTACATCTGGTGGTGGTGCTGACCAAAGTGGGTGGGTGGGTCTTTCTACAAGGAAGTGACCACATATAGATTAAGACAGCAAGTGAAGGATGACAAGGTCATGTGACTTTTAAGATTTTTTTTTAAACTTTTCTTTCTTTCTCTTTTTGTTTTTCTGGTTTTGTTGCTGGGGACCTGACTTAGTGGTGCTTTACCACTGAAGTACATGCTGGTTACTTTTCATTTTCTGATTTTGAGACATGGTCTCACCATACTGCTGAGTCTTATTAAAATGCTGAGGCTGAGTGTACAAATTGTGATCCTCCTGCCTCAGCCTCCCATGTCTCTGAGATTACAGGCCTGTACCACCATGCCTGGCTTATTTTTCCTTTCCTTGCTGTCTCAGCATCTTTATTGGTATGAACGTTGCCACCCATATTATTTTTGCTGCCCTTTGCCATAGATATCCCAGCAACCTCCTTGCATTTCCATCCCCTTCCTCACCATCACATTCTACACTTTTTTTTTTATCTTTCTCATTGTCTGCCTGGCATTCTGAAACCATCATTCTCCTTAGCATTTCCATTAGCAGGGCCTCTTTTAATCTGACTCCTCCACTATTTCCTGTTTCTAATGAAGTCCTTGGTGGGGACTTCAGAGCTGGTATACATGGTGGATAAGTTGTGATCCCATGCAGAGGGTTACAAAGGAAGCATGAGATCTGGACTTTGAAGCTAGATCTGCCCGTGTCCATGGGGCAAAGAAGGCATCAGCATAGGGGGCTGTAGCTAGGGGAGGTAAGATCCTGGAAAAATGCAAATGGCTTTTGGAACAGCTGGTGGCTCAATCCAATTTTGGTTTGCTCTACTTTCAGAGTTCCAATGTCCTCCATCACTTCTTGCTCCAAAATATTCCCCCATGTATTCCAAAGCACAGAAATTACTGCCTCCCATGACAGGTTGTTCTAAGCAGACAGCATAAGACCCATCTGCTACCAGCCCATGAAAGAGCCACCATGAATTTAACTGCCCATCAATGTGTTCCTTCAGCTTTCTTCATTTTCTAACTGGAATCCAGTTAGAAAACTGGGTTGTTTCTTCTTCTTCTTCTTCTTCTCCTTGTCCTTCTCCATCTCCTTCTCCTTCTTCTTCTCCTTCTCCTTCTCCTTCTCCTTCTCCTCCTCCTCCTCCTCCTCCTTCTTCTTCCTCCTCCTCCTCTTCTTCTTCTTCTTCTTCTTCTTCTTCTTCTTCTTCTTCTTCTTCTTCTTCTTCTTT
>NW_026006470.1:0-4896 GCF_001458135.2 Marmota marmota marmota
CCGTGAAGATGTATCTGATCCAGACTCATCTGCAGCCCCATAACTCGATAATACATTTCTCCATTGTCATCACAACCAAAGACTAAGGAAATCTGTATTGGAAATCTAGTTGTGTTGAAATCCTAACATGGATCCAAAATCACAATTCTGATACATCTTAATGTCAGCTTGGGGATTTTTATGTGCATGTTTTTTTAGAATTTGGCTTTTAATCTTCAGCTTTGTAAAAATTCCTGTTTGGTTAAAATTGTCATGCCAACTTTTATGAGGCGATATTAGAATGCAAATGTAACACAGAAGACTGTTGGCAATGAAGGTGAATGACTCCATTTGTGACCATAAAATCTGGACTTCTTGCTGAGGGTGAGGACAGAGGTTAAGGAATTAGACAAGTTCAGCCTTCAGCTAATGTACTTCCAAAATAGACCTTAAAAAATCTTATGACTGGGGAAAAAAAAATCTGTTCAATTTTTAAATATCACTTTCAATGAAACACCCAGTTGTACTGGGTGAATTTGCACTTAGTATGTCAGGATTTAAAGACTTTGAAAGGAATGTTTTAAAGAGGGAAACGATGCTCATTTGGTCATCATCCAAATTCAGCTCAAAATTATCATGGGAGTTGAGTATATGTACCCATCTGGTAGATGGTATCCTGTAAGGAAACATGCAATCAAATATTCTGAATCTTAACTTTGTTTTCTTTATGGGATTTTTGTCAAGTAATTGGCATGTAGTTGTGTGTAAAATTGCAACACGTTGCATCTCCCTATCTGGACAGCTCAACATTTGCTCAAGAGCTCATTGCAAGAAATCACTCAGCAAAAATTTGCAAAAATTCAAAAGAATGTTCTTACTTAAAACCTGCCCTCAGTTCATTGTTAAATCTAACAGATAAACAGCCTATGCTTAATCACCTAAATTGTTGATGGACCAAAGTTGATATTTCACACCTACTAAAAGACGTTGCCAGTGGTATGTGTTCTGCACAACAAATATATCCAGGAGAAACAGCTTTGGAAGAGGCAAAAATCGTTGCTGTAGAACTCATTTCTCTTGGATATATTCAGTAAAACCTATCATTTTTAGGTAGGAGTGGGTCAGACTGAGATGTCACTTTGATTTTATAACATGGAGAATCAACTGTTTTCTAGTGATGTAAATTTTTCGAATTTGGCTTTTAATCTTTCAGAAACATTTTCTGTGCCTTAAAGGTGATATGGAAGTCTCAAAAACCTGAAGCAAGTAATTGAATCCAAGAGGCAGTAGGTTGTGGGCTGTTTTTTTTTTTTTTTAATATTGTTTCAGGTGTTAATGAACCTTTATTCACTTATTTATATGTGGTGCTAAAAGTTGAACCCAGTGCCTCACACATGTTAGATGAACATTTTACCCCTGAGCTACAACTCCAGTCCTAATGGGCTGTTTCATTTTAGTACTAGAGATTAAACCCCAGAGGCACTTTACTACTGAGTGACATCCCCAGTTTTTATTTTTTGAGGCAGGGTCACACTAAGTTGCTGAGGCTGTACTTGAACTTGGGATCCTCCTCCCTCACCTCCCGAGTTGCTGGATTATAGGGTATGCCACCATACCCAGCTGGGCTAAATATGGTGTAGAACATAGTAGTAAAATTTGATCTAAAAATAGAAAATGAGATTTTTTTTCAGCCATCAGAAATTACAGTAAATATTGAGATGTTATGCTACTATAGTAATATATGCTGATATTTCAATGATTTCACCTGCTCAAACAATCAAATACATATGAAAGGGTAACTGACAAAATCCTGATATTCTGGGTTGCAGAATTATGTTTATTTTCTTGTAATTTCTAAAAATTTTACATACGTGGATGCATTAACTTCTTTTAACTGGATTTCCAGTTCTTTTAATACCATCTGGCTTGTGGTCACTAGGTCATTATAGGGCAATGAAAAGCAGATGTATTTCCTCTTTAAATTCTAGTTAGTTATACATGACAGTAGAATTCATTTTATTTATATGGTTTTGGTCCCAGAGATTGAACTCGGGGTGATTTCTTCCTGAGCTACACCCCCAAGCCCTCTTTTTTTTTTCCTTTAAAAACAGGGTCTCACTAAACTGCCGAGACTGGCCTTGAACTCAGGATCCTCCTGCCTCAGCCTCGTGAATAGAGGGGGTTAACACATCTGGCATATTGCCTTTGTAATAAAGGGATAGTAAAAAGTTTGAAGTTGTTATTAAAATGTTAAAGCTTGAAAGTATAAACTTTTTGCATCTTGTGTACAGGGGTACATATACACCCACATACCTCCCCTTCATATGTAACCTGTCTTAGGGCAGGGAAGGGATATTTGTGCCTAAACTGAATACTTGTTAACTGGGATTAACAATGAGTAGTATGTTTAGTCAAATGCATTTTTTTCCCTTAAAAATCCATTTTTGTCAGTGAACAGCATCCACTCTCTTCCTACTAGGGTCACTCTGCTTTGGTTTTGGAGAATTTCTTCCTTTCACTGGTTGATTGCCCTCCCATCCTGGTCCCAGGGTGAGTGCACATGCATGAGGTGCGAGCCAGTCGCACTTTCCACAAGTTTCAGTGAGTGCAGAATTAGGCACATGGCCCAACCTCCCATAGAAGAGAGTAAATCCCGGACTTGGACAGCCCTGACCTGAGACATGTGAGACCCTGAGATTGTGGTATTGTCCAGTTGTGAGCCTGCAGCTGTGGGAGGGCCACCATGCAAACCCCAGAATGGAGCAGCCCTGGGGCACAGGCTGAGACAGGGATCCTAATGGAACCTCTTGTGCTCTGGATCCAAGCTGCCCCTCTTAACCTGGGTTTTTCTGGTTGTGTGTGACAGTAAGTTTCCTTGCTGCATGAGCCAGTTCAGTTAGATTTTCTTATACTTTCAACTAAACACCACCTGATACAGAAACCAGATAGGAAAATGATAAGCAGATGCTGAGTCACTTGCTTCCATCCTGTAGGCTGTCATACACCCAAACTTCACTTTTGCCTTTGTTGTGGGAGCCTATAAAGCTAGGAGTGCCTGTCCCAGGGGTATTTAGAGACGGGAGTTTGAAACAACTGTGAAGAAGTGTCTCATGGGGGTGCCTGTGTCTGCTTCGTGACTTCAGGGCGAAGGGATATTGTTGGAGGCCTAGTTGTCTGATTTTTCTCCTTGATTTAAAATTTTGTTAGTGTTAAGGCATTAGACATTAAAGATCCAGTTTTCACCCTGCTTACAAGCAAAACATCTTTTTTTTTTGTCACACTGGAAATCCATGTACTTTTTTAAAAATTCTTTTTAGATATATGTGACTGTATTTTTTGACACACATGTGCAGTATAACTTCTATTAGGATCCCATTCTGGTGGTTGCACATGACGTGTAGTTTCACTTGTGTGTATACGAACAGGAAAGTTAGTCCCATTCATTGTACTGTCTTCCCTCTTCCTATTCTTTCCCTTTCTATTCCCTTTGTCCAATACAATGAATTTCTATTCTTCCCTCCCCCACCATTGTGTGTCAACACTCACATATTCACAGCCACATCAATGTTTATAGCTGCTCAATTCATAATAGCTAAGTTGTGGAACCAACCTAGATGCCCTTTTTTGTGGAATATGTACACAATGGAATGTTCTTTAGCCATAAAGAAGAATGAAATTCTGGCATTTACCAGTATAATGGATGGAACTGGAGACTGTCATGCAAAGAAACCCAGGGTCATACATATGCTAGACAGGGGCTCCAGTACTGAGTCACACTCCTATTGTCTCCTGCATTCACATTTTTGTATTTTAGCCTGAGCATCTTTTCCTTGAGCTCTTATGCATTGACTTGAATGTGAAGTGTGGGAATCGGTCCCTGTCTGGGATATCATACTTGGTTCCTCTCTGCTCTTCACTGAAATAATTAAACTAAGTGTTTTTTTTTTTTAAGTAAAATTTCTTTAATCAAGTAAGTATTACATACTGTTTTACAGAATTTAAAAAACACTATTTAACAATAGTAATTCTCATTTTTTATTTTAATAAAAAACATTGTTTAACATTTAAACTGGGTAATTTTATAAACATTGAGATTATACAGTAATCTGTTTATATTCTGCTTTCCCCCTTATTGTTATTAACCCCTTCATGTATTATAATGGTTGCATTACACTATCATTTAAAAAAAATTATAGTACTCCATTATATGGATTATATTATTTTAGAAATTCCTAATAGTTGGATGTTCAGTTTATTTCCAGTCTTTTTCCTCTTTCCCAAAATAGGACAAAGAACATCCTTTGTGTACATTAGTTGTCATTTTGTTAGAATAAACCCCTACACAGTGGAATTTTCTGGATACAAGTTACTTTTCAGAAAATTGCACCAATTTACATTTCGGCCAGCGTAGTATGAAACAGCTTGTCACACTCATCACTCTGGGTGTTAGTAAAAGTCCCTTTCACACGGGCAGTTTTATGAGTAGGATTTAAAATCCTCCCCTGCTGAACTGTAAACCCTGAGGACAGGCTGAGCACATATTCTGCCAGTACCTCCCAGGGTGCCTGGCAGAGAGCGTGTGCCGACACATGATTCTGTGGAGGAGAAATGTACATGAGAATTTCAATTGCAGTTCAATGAGCATTAACATTTTGCCCTCCAAAATTTAGAGTACCGCATCCATAAAACCAACAGGAGATCCATCTTGGCCACAAATCTCACATGTTGCCAAGTGGCACTGGAAGGTCACTGTCATCAGAGCTCAGCCTTTTGAGATGCACCAGCCCTATTTAAATGACTGAATTTGTGGTGTTCCATCCTCTTTCTGTGCTGTTTTAACAATTCTACAACCAAATGAGTGATGTCTCAAGTTTTCTTCCAAGGCTCTTAAACTCTTTGTGACAATGTTTCTTGAAG
>NW_026006471.1:0-1457 GCF_001458135.2 Marmota marmota marmota
TGGTTTGTATTTAAAAGTATCAGTTCATTTTGTCCTATTCAGTTAAATGGAAATGGAGCTGGAAATCAAACAGCATTGGTGCTAGCAGCTTGAAACTTCACACTTCATCAATTCTCTCTGAGCAATCTCTGGTTTGTTCTTGTGACAGTAGGCCTAAGCTGTAGCATGTAAAAACAACTTTATTCAAGAGTCCTTTAGGAGATAAAAGAGAAATATGCATGTACTGATATGCTCCATCAACTTTTTGGACAGATTTCTTTGATTCTGTTCAGCATTCATCCCTTAGCTTGCAACACTAGGCTGCCCAAGTTTGGAAATTCTACGGTCAAAAGTTTCATAAAAACGTTAGGGTTAGGAAAAGAGCTAGGGTTAGAACTAGTGTTAGTTTTAGAGTTAGTTTTATTCAAAATTCTTTGATACTTGGAAGGATTTATCTTTTAGCTAGATTTACTCTGTTTCCAAGGTTTAGGCCTTCTCTTTTCACAGGTTCACTGTCATCAACATTTTGTATTTTAAGATTTCACTTAATTTTGACATATACAGGAAAGTTAATGGAGTTCAAAATAAAACTATTTGTGCTAGCGGCTTGAAACTTCACACACTCCATCAGTTCTCTGTAGGGACTCTGGTATGTTCCTTGTAAAAGTAGGCCTATGCTTCAGCATGCAAAAACAACTTAATCTGAGAGCCCTTTAGGAAAAAAAAGGAAAATATGCACGTACTGAAATACCTCCTATAATTATTTGATCAGATTTGTTTGATGTTGCATAGGATTCATCACTTAGCTTGCCCCACAAGACTCCCCAAGGGTGGGAATTCTAGGATCAATGGTTCTCTAATCAGGTTAGGGTTAATGTTAGGTTTAGAGTTAGGGCTAGGGCTAGGGTTAGAGGTAATGGTAGATTGAAAGTTAGTTTTGTTCAAATTTCATTGATACTGGGCAGGAGTCAACTTTTATTTAGCTTTAGTGTGCTCCCAAGTTATGTTCTTCTCAAGTCAATGGTTCACTATCATGAACACTTTCTATTTTAAGGTTTCACTTCATTTTGACACCTATAGGTAAATGGAAATGGAGGTGGAAATCAAACTGACAGCCTGTCCTTTAAACTGAACCCTAAACCTAACCATAAACATAGACCTAATCCTACGCCTAAGACTAACACTAATCCTAGACCTATTCCTAGCCTTAATTTAGCCTTAAACCTAACCCAAACTCTAGCCCTAAGACAAACTCTAACTCTTGCCATATCTCTATTCCTAGTTCTAACCCTATCCTTTACCATAATCCAAACACTAGCCCTAATCTTAGCTCTAACACTAGCCATATCCCTCACCCTAGAATTAACCATAACTCTAAATCTACCTCTAAGCCTAAACTCACCCTATCAGTAGCAATAACACTAACGCTAATCAAAATACTACCCTTAACTTTAGCTTTAGTCCTAAAACAAAACCAA
>NW_026006471.1:1830-4894 GCF_001458135.2 Marmota marmota marmota
GTTTGGGACTTCTAGGATCAACAGTTTTTCAAACCAGTTAAGGTTTGTGTTAAGGATAGTGTTAGGACTAGTGTTAGAGCTAGTATTAGGATTAGAGTTAGTTTTGTTAAAATTTCTTTGATACTGGTGTGGATTAATTTTTCTCCTAACCTTACTATACTCCACATGTTTGGTCCTCCTATGTTTAATGGTTCACTGTAAGGAACAGTTTGTATTTTAAAGTATCAGTTCATTTTGTCCTATTCAGTTAAATGGAAATGGAGCTGGAAATCAAACAGCATTGGTGCTAGCAGCTTGAAACTTCACACTTCATCAATTCTCTCTGAGCAATCTCTGGTTTGTTCTTGTGACAGTAGGCCTAAGCTGTAGCATGTAAAAACAACTTTATTCAAGAGTCCTTTAGGAGATAAAAGAGAAATATGCATGTACTGATATGCTCCATCAACTTTTTGGACAGATTTCTTTGATTCTGTTCAGCATTCATCCCTTAGCTTGCAACACTAGGCTGCCCAAGTTTGGAAATTCTACGGTCAAAAGTTTCATAAAAATGTTAGGGTTAGGAAAAGAGCTAGGGTTAGAACTAGTGTTAGTTTTAGAGTTAGTTTTATTCAAAATTCTTTGATACTTGGAAGGATTTATCTTTTAGCTAGATTTACTCTGTTCCCCAGGTTTAGGCCTTCTCCGTTCATTGGTTCACCGTCAGCAACATTTTGTATTTTAAGATTTCACTAAATTTTGACATATATGGGAAAGTTAATGGAGTAGAAAATCAAACAGGGTTTGTGCCAGCTGCTTGAAACTTCACACACTCCATCAGTTCTCTGTAGGAACTCTGATATGTTCCTTGTAAAAGATGGCCTATGATTAAGCATGCAAATACAACTTAATCTGAGAGCCCTTTAGGAGAAAACAGGAAAATATGCATGTAGTGAAATAACTCCTATAATTATTTGGTCAGATTCGTTTGATATTGCGTAGGATTCATCACTTTGCTTGCCCCACAAGGCTCCTCAAGGGCAGGAATTCTAGGATCAATGGTTCCCTAATCAGGTTAGTGTTAAGGTTAGGTTTAGGATTATGGCTAGGGCTAGGGTAAGAGGTAATGGTAGGGTGAGAGTTAGTTTTGTTCAAATTTCTATGATACAGGGCAGGAGTCATCATTTATCTATCCTTAGTATGCTCCCAAGGTATGTTCTTCTCTATTCAATGGTTCCCTATCATGAACACTTTGTATTTTAAGGTTTCACTTCATATTGACACCTATGAGTAAATGGAAATGGAGGTGGACATCAAACAGCCAGCCCTTCCCCTAAACCTATCCCTAAACCTAACCATAAAAAATCCCTAATCCTAGGCCTAAGACTAACACTAATCCAGCCATATTCCTAGCCCTAATTTTGCCTTAACCTTAACCAAAACTCTAGCCCTAAGACTAACTCTAACTCTTGCCATAGCCCTATTCCTAGTTTTAACCCTATCCTTTACCATATCCCAAACACCAGCCCTAATCTTAGCTCTAACACTTGCCATAACCCTAATCCTAGAATTAACCATAACTCTAAATCTCCTCCTAAGCCTAATCTCACACTGTCAGTAGTAATAATACTAATGCTAATCATAATACTACACTTAACTTTAGCTTTAGTCCTAAAACAAAACCGAGCAATAGGACTAACCTTAAACCTTAAAAATAACAAATTCCTAACCCTACATCTAGCCCTAAGCCTACCCCTCATTTGAGTCCTATCCCTAACCATAAAATGATTCATGATTCTGACTCTGACACTAACACTAACCCTAGTTAAAAACATCACCCTAAACGTAGACCTATACATAAAACTAGACTCTTTCCTAAATGTAATCCTAAAACTAGCCCTAATCGTGACCTTAGTCTTACATTAAACATATCCCTTAAAAGATCCCTAATGTAACCCAAAACCTAGCCCTAACCCAAAATTCAACCCTAGTTTTAACCCTAATACAAACCCTATACCTAACTCTAACTATAATCTTTGCACTAAACTAAACTTAAGGCTACTCCAAACCCTGACTCTAAACATATCCCTAGCCCTAACCCCAGCTCCAACACTATCCATTCCCATAACCTTAACCTTAAGCCTAATGCTAATTCTCATCCTGACCCTACCACTATCCCTAAACCTAACCTATCCATTTCCCTAACCATAACCTGAATGTAATCCTTAAAATATCATTACCCAAACTGTAACCTTAACCTTAATGTTAACTCGAGCCCTACACCTAACACTAAACCTAACCCTAACCATAACCCTAACCCTGACACTAACACTAATCTTAACACCAACCCAAAAAGTATCCCTAAACCTAACCCGAATGTCAACCCTACCACTTACCCTAAATCTGACCCTAACACTAACACTAACACTAACCCTATCCCTAAGCCTAACAATAAACATAACACTAACCCTAACCCTAATCCTAACACTAAGCCTAAACCTATCCTTAACCCTAATACTATTATTAACCCTAACCCTAATCCTAACCCTATCCCTAACAGAAACCCTAAACCTAATCAGAACAATAACCTTAACTCTAACCCTAACCCTAATCCTAAACCTAAAAAAAAAAACTAACAGAAACCCTAACCCTAACCCTAAAACTAACCCTAATTCAAACCTAACCATAACACAACACTAAATCTAACACTAACCCTAATGCAAAATCTAAAACTAACACTAACTCTAGTCATAAACCTATGTACCTGTAAACCTAACCAGACACTTACCATAACCCTAACCCTTACCCTAAACCTAAATCTAAACCTAAACCTTACCCTAACACTAACCATAACCCTAAACATAACCTTAACCCTAACAAAAACTTTAACCTTAACTCTAACTGAAACACTAAGTCTAACCCTAACATTAACAATAAACCTAACCCTAATGCTAACCCTACTAATGCTAACAATATCCCAACCATAAACTAATCCTAAACCTATTGCAAAATCAGACACAAACCCTAACCTTAATCTTAACCCTAACACTAACACTAACCCTAACCTTAACCCTAACCCTAAACCTAA
>NW_026006472.1:0-4894 GCF_001458135.2 Marmota marmota marmota
ATATATAGTAATATATATATATATAGTAATAACATAAAAATTTTACAACATTTTTGCCAAAGATGATGGTTGTCTTTGGGGCTTGGCTTGGAGTGAAGAGATGAAAAGGGAAAGAGTTCTTCCTTGCTGACTCACCCTGACCTGATCCCTTGAATCTTCTCTTCCTTTCACTCAGGGTCACTACAGCTCAAACTCCCCTCACTGTCCAGACGCCTGAGGAAGTTCATGAGTATGTTGCCTCTGAGATTTCTCCTCTGTTGAAAGAATCCCCACAGATAACCTCTGTCCCATCCCTGCTGTCAACTGTCTTTCAAGTTCCTCAAAGGAACCTACATCTAGAAAACCAGATACAAATCTAAAGCTCTCAGACCTCTCAGAGTTCTAAGCCAGAATATGATGATGCCTGGCCCCCTTCTTCTTGCACCCAAGCCGTGGCCCACACTATGAGGGATGAGTCTCTGCATATAAATATGGATACTCCAACCTACAAGTCCAAGTTCCATCCCAGCAAGACTCCCTCCTTGACCCGAGTATAGTCAGACTCCTCTGAAGCCCCTTTGAACTTGGCCTGCTGAGCTCAGCTTTCACAAAGAATCTCCACCTTTGATATCTGATCAAGGTCCTCATTCCCTATACAGCATGTCTAAGCCCTTGGCCTGCCTTTAGCCATTTACCATACACTCGCCTCCCTCACTCTGCTGCTTGACCATAAATTCCCAACTGTCTCTGTCGTATTCAAAGTTATATTGAAGTCTCTCTCCCCTACTGCAGTAGCACAAATACAATTTCTGTTTTTAACAAGTATCTGGTGCAAAACTTTTCTCTTATAGTCCACACCTTTGCTGTCACCCTTGGCCAACCATCAGGGGTGTGTACTAGCAGCCCAGTTTTCTCTTGAGAGAATAAACTAGGCAAAAGGCCCCTGCAAGTTCTGGAAGTAGACTCCAGGTTTTTGTGGAAGGGAATTTTGGGGTCCTGGTGTTTGCATGTGATATCCTCCCCTGAGGATGGGGTATAGGCTCTCTGTCTACAAGAGGACATAGAACTTTGGCTCATGGACACCTTGTCCTGTGTGAAGGGGCACAACTGAAGGAAGCAGGACTAGACACTCCTGGCCAAGTTTATAGGTTCCATTGTCTCATATTAGTTGTCAATCATCTTTCCCAAGCACAGCTGTAATTCATGCACTGAACTATACAGGGCTGATGTACATTAGTGATTCCTTAAGTCACGAGCACAAATTCTGCTTTAAAATCTCTCAGCAACTACATGCAATATGATCGGACAGAGAAAGGGGCAGCAAGGACAATTATTTACCTTTAGTGCATTTTCCCAAATTATTTCTTTTCAGTGAGCTAAAATTTATTTATTCTATTCTAAAGTACTCTGTTTTAACTAAATCCTTTATTTGGAAAATTACCTAGAGTTTCAATCAGACACCTACAAGGCTACTAGAAATGTCCCCTTGTATATTCCATAGACAAGCATAAATAATTACCATGACTAAACCTGTCATCTTTCTCCCAAATGTGGCCTTTCTCTGTTTTCTTTTTCTCCCTTGTCAAATCACCAAAGATGATTTGAACCTCTTAGAATAAACTGGGTGCTCCTCCTCTGAGCATCTCTCTTCCTTTGTTTTCCCCAATGAAAACATACCTCAATTGCACAGAATTATCCTTTAACAAAGCAAGTATAAATCTATATAAACTCTTGCCAATGTACCTCTTCTTACTACCAACACATTACCCCAGAACATAATTTAGGAGTTGCCATTTAGAGACAATGCCCCAGAGATCTGAGTAATCCCTTAAACCTTTACATACTGGAACAACACTACATGCAGTCAAACTTGTTTCTTAAATTCATATTTTTCAATGACTTGAAATATAACAATTATAAATTCCTATGAGGGATAAAACATCATGTACATGAAAGAATTTTCTCTTTTTAAAAAAGTCTCACTGAGCACAGTGTGTCACACATCCATAATCCCAACTGCTTAGGAAGGTGAGGCAGGAGGATTACAAATTCAAAGCCAGCCTCAGCAATTTAGCAAGGCCCTAAGCAACTTAGCAAGAATTTGTCTCAAAAATGAGATGTAAAAAAAGGGGTTAGGGATGTGGCTCTGTGGTTAAGTACCTTTGGGTCAACCCCTGATACTCAAAAAAAAAAAAAAGAATTCTTCTGCCAAAATGGATCAATGGATCAAGATTTTATAAAAATACATCACGAAAGCAAAGAATTTAAAGCAGAGACCGTCTTTCTGGTGGTGGAGAATAATTTTTCCCAAGTATACCTATGTCCTCCAACACACTTTCTTTCAGGATTTCAAACACTAGGCCTAGTATTACAATGGTTTTTGCCCAAGATTATAGCACTGTCAGGTAAATCTAGGTTCACAAAAGACTACAAAGTGACCTCTGATCTTTTTTTCTAACAGGAGTCTGTACTAGCCATTAGCTTTTCAGTTGCTCAGCTCCATTTCTACCTTCCTGCGCTATACTCTGTATTTTAGGGGCCCAAGACCCAGAAAACTTCATTTCTCAAGTTCCCTGGACAACTGACTCATAATTAGGTTCTGCCAATGGGGGACTGGGAGGAGGGCAGAAGAGAGAAGGAATTTTCAACGCAGACCCCTGAGACCCAGCCAGACTGCACACCTGGAGAAGTTCCTTTACCTGTGCTTCTTTAGCCCAGGGACACTAGGGTTTTCTTGTATCCCCACATTTGCCTAACATTCTCCTACCTTCTTTTGTTCCACCAGCCCTTCAACCAGATCCCATTTAAAAAAAAAAAAAAAAAAAAAAAACCTACTGTTTGAAATATCTAGAATTATTTCTGTTTTCCTATCAGAACATGTATAATACAGAGACCCATTGCAAAAGCTTGAGACTTCTTATGGCAACTAATGAGTCCAAGTTTTCTTGCTCTCTGGATCTTTGATTTTTTTCTAAAAATTCTGTTTTGTTGTTTTGTTTTGTTTTGTTTATGATTCTGTCCCCTTGTTATTACCATCCCAGGTTTCTGTTTTCTTCTCAGAGAATCACCTTTCTGTTTATGTCTCTTAGTCCATCTGGTGAGAACATGGAAATAGAATAATGAAATCTTTCTATTTAAGAATGAAAAATATAAAATCAGAAAACTAGACTCCTTTTAAGAAAGGAACTATCAAACTACTTGAAAACAAAAACACATTCTTCATTCAGGTATGGTGTCACAAACTCCTCCTCTGAGCTATGATATAAAATATACAGAATATTAAGACCCGGGTAGCTACAATTAATAATCAGGTGGAGTAGGTCTCCAGGGCTTAAGCACATCCCACATTTTATCACAAATTACAAATCCTCTCCATTGTTTCTTGACAATGTCAAAAAGAGATGA
The DNA here is from genome assembly GCF_001458135.2 of Marmota marmota marmota. Taxonomy (NCBI): domain Eukaryota; kingdom Metazoa; phylum Chordata; class Mammalia; order Rodentia; family Sciuridae; genus Marmota; species Marmota marmota. The sequence continues at coordinate 3,385 of NW_026006472.1, forward strand.
GGACATTTTTGTTCGTAAAAGATTTTATTACAAAAGTTTTAAGCCATACAAAATGAAAATTTCCATGCCCATAAGATGTTAAAGCTTGTTAAACAATTTCCAAAATATGACTATTGTAGGAGACAGCGATAGCTCATAAATTACACCTATTTTAAGTCCCCTCAGTTAAACTAAATTCACAGTGACTCTCTTGAGTTTTTCTCATTTCCTGCCTTGGATTAAACCATTTGTTTCACAAAGCTCGAACAACTTCTAGTGTTTGAGATAACTATTAAAAGTGCTACCTCCCTGTTACTGCTGTCCACAGTAAGCTGAAAGCAAATTACTTCTGACAGGTTCTAAATCCAAGCACAAAACCAATTCACTCTCTTTCAACAATTATAAAAAGTGAGAATAGGTGTTGTGAAGAAGACAAAAAAAAGTTCAAAACAGAGCAGGGGGTGACAGCTTGCGGTGCAGCCTGAGGCACTGCCCTCCACAAAGAAAAATAGCAGCTGAGATGGCAGTTAAGAGACTGGCAAAGCCAGTACAGAGAGTCCCATAATGTTCCACTCAACACCAATAAGAAACCTCAGGACAAAACTGCTTAACCCTGAGGAGGATTGGGGAGTATCTCTCAAAGCATGTGAAAAAATTATTTCTAATTATTAAAATCCACATGCATGATTCTACATATCACATTCTGGTTACTTGATTGCAGTCAATATATCTGGAGACAAGAGACCATACTACTAATTAAGAGATGCTCAGCCATTACTAAAAAGCATAATGGTACTGAGTCCTACTATTTGAAAAACATTAAGCTGGAAACTCTGAAGCTTCAAAGATGAGCAAAATAAGCCCCAAGGGATCTTATGATTATGAATGTAAATGTTAAACCATTAGCTCGAACTCGAACTAAAATAACATGCACACATGTAGTGTGGCAGGAAAAAGAAAGGAGTAATTATTTTTGACTAGGTAGAGTTTGTGAATTAGTAATTCATAGAAGTACATAGAAAAGTACATAGAAAACCTAGCAATCAAAAAAAGAAGGCTTAATTTTTAACAAAAGACAAACAAGAAGATAATTACTGTATTATCTGGTTCATTTATGAGTATCATTTGCACAGTCATCATAACCTAAAGAGTTGATATTGATCTTTCAAGCACCGTAATATAAAAGGAGGGCAGAATACAGGAAGGTTGAATGTGCATGTTGAAAAAACAGGGTAAATGAGTGAATGATCATAATCCAACACAGAACCAATAGATAATGCTTAATACTAGTAATTTCAACATGTTACTTAGAGGTCCAGTGACAGTAACCAAAACAGATTGCTGGGCTAGGGATACAGCTCAGTGCTAGAGCACTAGCCTAACACGGGCAAGCTCCCAGGTTCATCCCCAACACTGAAAAGAAAAAAAAAAAGTCAGATAAAAGACTTGAAAGGTGATAATCATTCCCTGATGGGGAATGCATAAGATTGAAACTTGACCCCTATCTCTCACCCTGTACAAAAATCAACTC
>NW_026006473.1:0-4894 GCF_001458135.2 Marmota marmota marmota
AACACAAATATTTTATAATCATGTGTGTGGGAGGGGGGTGGGAGGCACTTATATAAATTTTAATTGAGTAAAATCTTATATTTAATCCAAGTATGTCTTCTAGGTTTACAGGTACTTGGAAAACGATATTTTACATTATTCTCAAGCTAAAATCCCATATTTTCTGTGTTTCTAATTATTTCAGTTCTTATAATTAATTAATAAACAGAGAAGCATACCTTTCGTTCCTATAAAGTAAATAACAACATTCCCTCTTATATCGCCTAGAAGGAAGGGGTCATAAACATTAAATAAACTCTCTCTTTTCTGATACAAAATGGGTCTATGTCACACTTGTTCATAGCATTTCAAAATGGTTTTGAAGAAAACCATGTACAAGTCTTAAAAGCATGTGTTTTAAACGAGAGGCTAAAAAAGATGAAACAATTTACCACCCAACTAATACGGAAGAAAATTATTTTGAAATATGAAGCAGGTAGTGCCTGGTGCCTTTCCTTTGTTAGCAATTTGAATCCAATTTGTGGCAGAAAGGGCAGCCTCTCCTGGATCAATAGGGTGCATTCAGCACAGCTGACACACTACACCTGATCCAGAGTCAACCTGGCTGGGGACCTATTAGCTATACCTGAGGGACTCTCCCTAGCTTTTATCTCCAAGTGCATCTCCTAGGATTACAGGTACTTGAGGCTAATTAGGTCTGCTCTATTACCTACCATGAAGGCCCTCTGTTTCTACAACATCCCGTTTACCTTCCAATTTCAATGAGATAATCAGGGTGCCACAGTGCACTAAAGGTAAAATGATAGCCTTGCATACACCCCTGGATGCCTTTATCTCTTAATACCATGCACTGATGCACACACATGTGACACACACACGCTGGAGGGTTACAGAGATAATAGCTGGACTGACCTGTTACAATTTTACCTTGTTTGCTTTGTTGCTTTTCCTCAGAAGTCAGTCCCCCTTCCAATGTAATTATGTGATTAGAGCTAAAGACTACAAACAAATAGAGATTTGTCCCCTCCCCTCCAGTGAGCTAAGCGCTGAAATCAAACCTTTTAAACGTGGAACCTTTGGAAGCCTACCCCTCACTGACACAGGGCGGCAGACCTGACTCACCTTCTGTTCCTTTTGGACTCATTAAGTCAAGGAAACACCAGCAGACAGCAGATTCGGCCTTCGTGTTGCATTTGTTTTAAGTTTTAGAAGATAATGTTAATATTTTATTGAATTGTATGGCATATTAATAATACCACAAGAAATTAAGACCATGGATTAAAACATATACCTTAAAAATATTGAACTCTGCCCTATATCTATCCTTCCTTATTTGGGCAAACCTTTTGCTCATTATATATACTAGTTTCAGAGTAATTATATTTAAGTGCACCATACAATAAAGAATGTGTTTCCTTTTCTGATGTACTTCGCTGAGGTCAAACCCACCAGATTTTACCCTGAAAGTTATTTTCCCAACTCACAGGGGAAACAAAAATAATTGGGTCCACTATTCTTTGGGAGGAAATGTATATGCAAAGAAAAAAAATGGCAATATTATTTCATGTTGAGTCTTTGCTAATATTTTTATCTTTAAATAGCATAGTAGTATGGGCTGGGATTGTGGCTCAGTGGTAGAACGCTCGCCTAGCAAGGGCAGGACCCAGGTTTGATCCTCAGCACCACATAAAAATAAAGGCATTGTGTTGTGTCCATCTATACCTAAAAAATAAATATTAAAAAAAAACATAGTAGTCACTTTTCTGGAGGAATTTTAAAGTGCTTTGTATGTGCTTGATTTTGGCCACTGTTTTGTGCTTCCTGGAATTCTGTTCTTTGTCCAGTTTCAAACACACAGAAATCTCTTGGAAGGGATCTGTGATAGGTTACAGAAATGACAATGTAACTCAGGGGTTATATACCCCAAATACTACAAAGATCAGGCAGGTGACACAGGTGGGTACAGTGGATTTTTTTTTTGTGACATCATGAGGTAATCATCTGAAGAATTTTTTCCACTTTGGAAAATTAAACTTTTTTTTTAACCTATTTTTCAATTCACATACAGATATAAAGAATAATTTGGAGAAATCCCATGTACTCTTTAGCTGATATTCTTCAGTAGGATCACCTTACAGTATTAATCACAGCCTGGATATTGACTTAGATATCATCTATCATTCTGAAATTCTCAACATTTCTCCAGTTTACATGTATCTGTGTATGTATGTTTAGTTCTACACAATTTTATCTTCTATGTAAGTTTTCTATCTACTACCTCAGACAATCAAGATACAAATGATTCTATAACCACAGAATCCCCCCTTAATAACCATGCATTCTTCAGTACTGGACCCCCTTCTTCCTCTTGCCCCTAATCCTTACCAACCAGTAGTCTGTTTCCATCTGTATAATTTCATGACACAAGAATATTGTATAAAAAGAAACATGCAGTATATAACATTCTGGTACTGACTTTTTTCACTTTGTATAAATCCTTTCAAATTCATCCAAGTTATTATATGCACCCAAGAGGTTCTTCTTATTGTTAAGTAACAGTCCATACACAGTGAATGTATCACAGTTTGTTGAACCATGCATCCATTGAAGAATGGGTTATTTTTAGGTTTTGCTATGAATATTTGTGTAGGCTTCAGTGTAAATATAATTTTTCATTGCTTTTTTTTCCTCACTTTCATCAGAAACAGAGACTCAGAGAAATATTTCTATTATATAGGAAAAACGACCACACAGATACAATGAACATTGGCAGGTAGCTCTCAACCTCAGAGCTATAGAACAGTAATTGTTGTTGCTGGGTGCTGTGCCAACTGAGTATGTGACTCACTTCCCAGACCAGCAGACATTCCACATGGAAATATCGACCCAGTAAGTTTAGATCTACTTTGAAGAGAATCCTAAAATCTGGATAAATATATAAGACTTTCCAATTTACACATTTTATATTGAAGTAGGCACATTTTGAAATATTGTGACATCCAGTGAAGTATAAATCTACAAGCTAGATTTTTTTTTTCAATGATGGGCCACCTTTTAGTTTTCAACCTCATATTAGTCAAAGAGCTGACTTTATGGAATCAATGGCTTAACTGAATTTACCTGAGAACTAGTTTTTATTTTCCTGCCATTTTTATCTCATTTTAAAATTCTGTAATGAATAAGATTAAGTCAAACAAAATATATTTAATCATCTATTAGACCCATTCATTCATTCATTCATTCATTCAGGAAGAATGGAAAGTGTGACAAGTGTCAATTTGCACCTTGGCACTTTGGATGTACCGTAACAGTAACTGAAGTTTCACTCTCACAGAGTGGGTGGTCTTGTGCCATGTTCAGCCTGGTACCCAAAAGTGACTCTGGCCCCAATGGTGTGGTTTTTCTGACCACAAATTCTGTTAATAACTATTAAATTCAAAATTCATTTATTAGACGATGTCTGAGGTTTTAACTTCTAGACGTGAATTTTGTAGAAAAACTAGGGAATCAGATAAGCTGAGGCCACATTCTAGCATGGACAAATCAGTCAGAGATGAAGAACAGCTGGCCCATTGGAAGGAACGGGTTGGCCGTAGCCCCCTTGGCCAGTCTCAATTGCTAATGTGATCAGCACAACCTCTGTGAACATGTGAGTTCACTATCTCTGCTGCTGTTAAGATAAAATATTCAGCAAACAATAAGCATTGTAAATCCTGGCTTCACTTAATAGTCATTTTCTCTATCCTGGGAAATTACCACTAAACTTGAGTTATTGCAACCACATAGATGGTTAAATATGTTTTGTATGATTGGGTCATCGCATTTACCTACTCCAATATATAACCCTTCATTCTTCAGTAAAATCTGTGTTAATTTAAGATTTACAAGATGTAAAATCTGAACAAACATGAGACCAATATAAATTCATGATTTTTATAATTCTTTGAGATATCATTGACAATTAAAACTTGTATATATTGAAGTTGTATGACGTGATGATTTGATATATGTATACACTGTGAAATGACCACTATGATCAAGGTAGTTAACATACCCATCACCTCACATAGTTACCCTTTGTGTGTATGAAAGAGAGAACACTTCAGCTCTATGGTCCTAGCATATTGTAAATGCACACTTCAATATTATTAACTATAGTTACCATGCCGTACATTAGATCTACAGAACGTTATCATATAAGTTTAAGGTTTGTACCTTTTGATCAACTTCTCCTATCCCCTTCCCAATTTCTATATCCATGATTCTATTCTCCATTTCCATGAATTCAATCCTTCTAGACTTCTCATATATATCATGCTGCATTTATCTTCCTTTCTCTGACTTATTTCACTTTATGTAGTGCCCATTATCCATGTTGTTGCAAATAGTAGAATTTCCTTCTGCAGATAAAGATTAATGATGATAGTGTATGTATGTGTGTACGATATATATGTACAATACACAATATACAATATACATGGCACCCTACATTTTATTCACCCATTCATTCTTCAATGGGCAGGTAGGACGTTTTTATATTTGGACTATTTTGAATAATGCTGCAAAGAACATGGCAGTATTCAGATCCCTTTGACATACCAATTGTATTTCAATTGTATTGGTTCTATACCAACAGTAGGATTGCTAAATCACATGGCTTTTCATTTTAAATTTTCTGAGGAGCCTCCATACTATTTTCCATATTGTCTATAAGAATTTATATTCCATATATATTCTTTAAGAATTTATATATATATACACACACACACACACACACACACAAAGATACTCTCTTTCCACTTACATTCAACAACACCATGTGTGTGTTTGTGTGTGTGTGTGTGTGTGTGTGTGTGTGTGTATATATATATATATATATATATATATATATATA
>NW_026006474.1:0-4894 GCF_001458135.2 Marmota marmota marmota
ATATATATATATATATATATATATATATATATTGTTGTTAATTTTTCTATTGTTTTAGAGATATATATGATATATAAATAGAATTAATTATTTCAATAAAATACAAGAGTACTTGGAAGAAATACTTGCTCCTCTCTCAATTGAGGCCATCATCAATCCACACTTTCTACTCATTGAGAAGATTGGCTACAATACTCAGTTCCCCCAGTGGTATTATTAGAGGGGAGTACGGAGTTCACTCCTAGAAATAGGCCTCATCGATGCTACCTAGTTCCAAAGGAGAATTTTACTAAATAAAGCAAGTCTTCTGGTGGAACACTTGAAGGAGAGATCTACTTTTTCAAACTGAGAAATTGAGTTCTTTTGAAGAGTTTCAGAGTCCAATGTTGATAATTGCTTTTAAGATTATTTAGTAATATTTTTGAAGAGTTATTTTTTGTTTAAACATTTTTATTTTTATTAAATTTATTATTAATTATTTAAATTTAAATCAGATATTTTCACTTGCACACAAAAGAAACTGTCTTAAGCAGAAAAGGAATTTGTTAAAAAGGTTGACTATTATCCAGTTATTAAGAGGTATTAAAATTAATCCCTGGAAAGACTAGAGAATCAGACTACATGGACAGGAACAAATCCCAAAGTCATCTTATAGAATGATCTGTTGGACACAGATATGATACCTTGTTGCCTTGATAATATCTGCCCTGGAAGCTGCTACTTGAACTGCTATCTGGCGTATGGATATGGTCACTGCAGCTAACCCTTATCTTTACTAGAATAGAATTCTACATAGACACTAGGATGGTGATGCCTTTGTTTGGCTTTGCTGAACACCTTGCCATTTTGGAGACTAATCCAGAGATTTAAATGATGAAAACCATAAAAATGCAGAGTCTTCTAGTAGGATTGAGTATCTGCTCACTAGAGATGTTCAAGTAGAGACTAGGTGAGCAATTATTAGGAATATCTTGAAGGGAATTCTTTCATTGTACAGTTGGAAATAGTTAATATTTAAGTATCTGTACAACTATTAGTTTAAATCTGGGAAAAGTTTCAGGATATATTTATTCTTCCATTATTAATAGTCTTTACTTTGTTTATCTAGATGAGTATCTGCTGGAATTTGTTTTGCATATGACCCCTTCTAGATGTTCTAGAGATGAATGAAGGTAGGATGTAAGTTGGTGATAAGGTTTGTCCTATCCATTTTATACTCCAAACAGCAACCGCTTCTGACTTAATAAACTCAGAAATAAACATAAAGAGGGAGAGAAAGGGAGGGAGAAGGGGAACAGCAAGGATGGTGGAAGGAGACGTCATCATTATACAAAATACATGTATGAAGATATGAATTTGGTGTCAACATACCTTATATACAAACAGAGATATGATAAATTGTGGTATAAAGGTGTATTAAGATTTGTAATGCCAAAAAAATCAATAAGAGAGCTCATGTATAATGGCATAATTTGGCATGAACATACTTTATATACAGAGTTATGAAAAATTGTGCTGTGAATGGATAATTATGAATGTAATGCATTCCACTATTGTCATGTATGAAATAAGTAAATAAATAAATACATTTACTGTGGGCTATAGACCTCATCCTATTTTAGTGAACAAAAAGTCTCTAACTTTATTAATTTTACAATCTTATGCCAACAACAAAAAATATAATAAAACACTGTATGTAAGCTAAAAAAGAAAAGAAATAAACATAAAGAAAAACCATTGTAGTTGTTATGGACTTCCAATTTAATATATTTGATTGAACACAAACATTTATCTTTACTCTTCATGAAACCCAATTAAATTGAAAATAAGATTAATATATATATAAACACATGGACAAAAAGAACATGAGAGGAGAGGTAAGTAGATGAGAAATGTTTCCAGTTTTGGAACATATGTAAAGTGGTATCTAATGCAGCAAGAGAAGAACACTGATATGGAAAATTGTGAAATTGCAAGCACTAGATAATTCTGAGGTCTGTAGTGTAATGTGGAAATAAGAATAGAAGGAATTATTTTAAATGGTATAGTTGACAGTCAAAGAAAATGGAAACAAACAAAATAAATAATGAGAAAGGAAAACTTGTATTTTAATCTTGAACCTAGAGAGTGAGAAATACCAGAAGGGGTAAGGAGAAAGAACATCATACCTTGTTAGCAGTTCAGTGATCCTTCATGAAGGAAAATCAGCTCAAGTATCAGAAGATAAAATATTTTTCATCATATTTATATATGCTGCTTTGAGGCTATCATGCTTACAGGAATCTTAAAAGGAATTTTAGATATTTAAATAAAATTTTGAAATGCTTTTATCTCTTGAAAATTAACTCATTCACTTTATTTATTCAAGAATTATTTTCCCCCTTGATACTGTAATAAGCTGAGAGTACAACAGTGCACAAGAGAGGCACAATGCCTGTCTTCATGGATTTCATGATCTTGAAATCTTAATTAATTTTTAGTCTTTTAAATAGCAGGTATGTCTTACATGGAGAGACAAATGTTCCTACTAATGTGATAGGCACTTTGCATTTATCACAGAAGCTCTATAAGGCTTCATTTTTGTTTGTCTTAATAGTAACTATTTTAGATTGGTGTATAAATTAAATAAGGGATATTCTTGGCTTAGTGCCTGTCACTAAATAATCATTCAATAATTATCAGCTTTACTTAATCATTTTTTTCTTATGATCATGATGTATACTTAGGATTCCATCTGAGCAGATGAACGGAGTGAAATTTAGAGAATTTGTACAACATGCTCAATGTACCTTGGCTTTTAAGTGATGGAATTGAGATTTGAGTCCAAGTCTGTCTTACTCAGACCATATGCTCTCTCCACTCTATTATAAATTTTCTTCTAGTACATTATACACGATCTGCCTTTTTAGGTTAGCTTTACTATTGAGCCAGTATTTACAAAATAATTAGTTATGGTTCCATTGAAAAACTAAGAGGTCAACATTAATAAACTACTATTAATTAAATTACACACTTCATTCAGATTTAACTAGTCCCCTACATGATCACATTGCATTTTGTTGTATGTCTCTGTAGTCTCCTTTTCTTGGCAACAGTTTCTTCAATTTTCCTTGTTTATGACCTTGGCAGTTTTGAAGAGTACTTGTCAAGTTTTATGTATGAGTGTGTCTAAAGTTTTTATCTTCAGTAGAGTGAATTTATATTTTTTGGGGAAGGGATGATACTGAAGAAATTTAAGTGTCTTTCTCATTGTTTTGTATCAGAGGTTACTTGATATTAACCTTCCTTATGGTCATGATGTTAACCCTGATCACTTGGATAAGTTATTGTTTTCCAGCCTTCTCCACTATTAAGTTCTTCTTTTTTCCTTTTTATGCTCTGTTCTTTCAAGAAATCACTAAATCCAACCTACAACCTACACTAAATTTGGGGATTACATTTGTACAATGCCCTTTAATTTATGATGGGGTTACTTATTGATAAACCTACTTTAAGTTGAAATTGTACTTAATGCATCTAAACTACCAAACTTTGTATCTTAACAACACAGTATACTTTAAGGTTGCTTGTTTATCCTCCTGAAGAAATGCCTGACTGGGAGCTGTAACTTGCTGCCACTACTCAGCTCTGCAAAAGGTATGGTAGTAAATATCGATACCCGTGAAAAGATCAAAATTCAAAATTCAAAGTACTGTTCTTACTAAATACATATTACTTTTGTACCATCAATAAATCCCCAGAATTCCAAGTTATACCTTTGTAAGTTGGGGACCATCTCTGTATTATATGAAATTCTTCTGAAAGAAATTTTGTCGCCCTCCCAATTTTCTCAGCTTCCCATATTATTTTTCTAAAAATATATTTTATTTCACATTTTACGTAGTAATTGTATATATTAATTGGGAACGGTGCTTGTGACATTTTAATACATGTGTATAATGTATAATGATCAGATTAATGATCTACCACTTAAGACATACCTCCTTCCTTTGTGTTGGGAACATTCAATATTTTCTCTACTAGCTATTTTGAAATATTAATTGTCATCAGTGATAGTTATCTCTCTGTGCTATATAATATTAGAAGTTATTTTTCTTATAAACTGTACTTTAACCCATTAACTATTGTTTCTCCATATCTCCCTCATCTATAGCCTTCCCTGGCTCTGGTAATAACTAACCTGTTGTATTCTCTACTTTGTTGAGAACAATTTTTACCCTACATGTAACCGAGAACTTTTGGTATTTATCATTCTGTACTTGACTTACTTCACTTAGCATAATGATCTCTAGTTCCATCCATGTTGTTGAAAATGAAAGATTTTATCTTTTCTTATAGCTGAATAGTATTCCATTGTGAATATGTACCACATCGTCTTTATCCATTTGTTAATTGATGGGCACTTAGGTTGTTTCCACTTCTTGGTTACTGTGACAATGCTGCAATGGACTTTGGAGTATAGATATCTCTCTGATATGATGATTTCATTTTCTCTGAATGAATAATGAGGAATGAGATTTCTGGATAATATGGATGTCCTATTTTTAATTTTTTAAGGACCCTCCATACTGTTTTTTACTAATGGCTGTGCTAATTTACATGCCCATCAACAGTATGCAAATGGTCCATTTTCTTCTTCTTCCTCACAAGTGCTTGTTATCTTTATAGTCTTTCAGATATTAGTCATTCTTACTGGGATGAGGTGACAGCTCTTTGTGGTTTTGATTTGCCTTCTGTGATGATTCGTGATGTTGAACATTTTTTCATGTCCCTGGTGGCCATTTGTAAGTCTTCTTTTGAGAAATGTGTATTTTGTTTTTGTTTTGCGTTTTTTGTTTGTTTTTGTCTTTTTTTCCTTTTTCTTTCTTTTTTTTTTTTTTTTTTTTTTTTTTTT
>NW_026006475.1:0-1853 GCF_001458135.2 Marmota marmota marmota
GCCAAACAAAAAAGCTCCTCAGGAAAACCTTCAGAGCCCAACTGCCACCACCGGCTTCCCACAAGCCTCTCCCCACACCCCAAGCCTCTCCACCTCCCACAATCCTCCTGCTCTTGAGGCCGATTGGCTGGGTCGCATGGGCAGAGCCAAAAAAGTTCCCCAATGAGCAGGTCCGTGGTCTGAAAGGGCAGGGAAACAGCCCAATGAGCATCACCAAAGAGGAGCCAATCAGCCAGATGTTGCTGGGGCCACTGTGAGCCAATCATCAGCCAGCAGCTGGAAGTTTGCTGGGGCCCCTTCGGCTGTGGCTCTCAACACTGATTGGCAGCCTTTCTTTGCTCACTTGGGTTTTAATGTTTCTTCTCCACAGGACCTGAGGGAGTCCTTACCGTCTCCCCTTCCTACCTTTCAGAAAGGCCCAAAAGGCCTAAACTTAGGAGGTCTCATGCCTTCTCAAGGGCAGTAGTTCTCACTGCACCCCTCTTTGTGTGTATTTAATATGATCCTCTGACCACACAGATTTGCTCACCTGATGTGGTTAACTCATCTACTATGGCTTCTCCTGCCCTGAATGAATTCCTCTGCAATGCTGTCCTGTGAAGAATCCAGGGGATACTTTAATTTTGTTTAGTTCTTTAAAAAGTCATAGTCATCACTAGGCATGGTGGTGCATGCCTGTAATCCCAGCAATTTGGGAGGCTGAGACAGGAGAATCGTGAGTTCAAAGCCAGCCTCAGCAACTGTGAGGAACTAAGCAACTCAGTGAGACCCTGTGTCTAAATAAAACACAAAATAGGGCTGGGGATGTGGCTCAGTGGTCGAAAACCCCTGAGTTCAATCTCCAGTACACCCTTCCCCCTCCAAAAAAAGTCATAGTCATAAGCCAAATAAATAGTTTTTAAACACTGGACAGCTATTTAACCACTATGTCAAGATCTGAGTATAATGACTTCCTCCCTGGCATTGCATGGAACTCTCCACAGAAGGATATGGGACTAGGAGAAATCCAGGCCCTGGACATTGAGATGTTTCACTGCAGGGAAGAGAGGGGCAATGGTGTCCCTACCATGTGATCAGCTGAAGGGGACCCTCCACCAGCAGTCGCTGGGGAGAGGCCTGCTTGCTACTTGCATGAGCAGTGCAGGAAGAGATGAACTTGGCCAAGGAGTGCTTCATGGCTCTACATGGAATCACAGCTTTGTGGGGTGGATGTCCTGACCATGAGGTTGCTGTAAGTGTGAGGACCTGCGGGCATTATGTGACAAGAAAGTCTTCTTGGGTTTCTACATGCACAGCGTCCAAGGAGCCCTAAGCACAACCCTGACACTGTCTCCATCTTCAGGCTGCTCCTGGGCATTAGCCAAAGGCCAAGCCAAGTGCTTCTGTTTCCACAGAGGCAGGGAGGGTGAGTCTGCACCAGGCACAGGGAGCACAGAGGAAACCAGAGCATGGCCTGCCACTGCATAAGCCCTCTTTTAAAATGAGGCAGAGTGTAAGAATATGAATACAGAATAAATGAATTAGCATCCTCATCATTCCTGTTTCAGACATTTCCTTGTGGTTTCTCCATCCCTCCTCCATCTTTGTGTACACCCCATCCCATTAAGTTCATGTCAATGGTGTGCCACATTCTCCCCCCACTCCCACCACTGCCACCTTCTGACTTCAGACTTTCTCTACTGTGAAGAAAGCCTTCCCCACCTCAGTCATGGTTTTCAGCTCCTCCCCAGTTACCAGCTTCCTGCTGGGAACCCCACATGCCTGGGAAGGCCCCAGCCAACCCCCTGGCCTCCCAGGGTCCTCCTTGTTCAGGGCCCACAAGGACAGCTTCTCTGCCTCCTACCCCAGCCAGC
>NW_026006475.1:3201-4894 GCF_001458135.2 Marmota marmota marmota
TTAAATTTTTATAAAATTTATATGTATATATCACATTCTGTTTAACTATTCATCAGTTGATGGATCTTTGGGCTGTTTCTCCCTTTTTGCTGTTATAAATAATACTGCTATGAGCATTTATCTATAAGTTTTTGTATGAACATATGTCTTCAGTTCTCTTGTGTCTGTATCAAAAAGTGCAATTGCTTGGTCGTATAGTGAGAATTTGTTTACAATTTGTTTACAATTTGTTACAGGGGATGAGGCAGAATACAAGCTAGCAAGGACACCAAGGTGGGAGGGGTCTCTCACCCGGAGGAGCCAGTCTGCTCTACCATGGCTGCAGCAATCTAAGAGTTCCCCCAGACAACCACGTCCCTTTTCATTCACCCAGGACCAGGTGCTAGCACTTGGCTCTCCATTACTGGGCCCGGCTCCTTGCTTGAGCCCCTGGCCACCCTTCTCGGGGACCCTGTCCCTGTCCCTTGGTTTCAGGCCCCTTTTACCAGCATCCTCCTGTGACTCCCCTCTGTTCCCCTTATTCTGTGGTATCTTGGCACTGCCCGGACCCTCTGCTCCTCCTGCTTCTTTCTAGCCTGGGCTCCTCAAATGGGTCCTGGCTGCCCACCGACCCCACCCCAAACTCTGCACCACAGGTATCCCCTCACAGTGCCCGCTTTTGCCCCTCCTTTGGTCCAGGTCCCTTTCTGAGGATCTACTCACCTTGGGCAGAGGAGCTGAATCCGCTCCTCTGCACCCTGAATGCTCCCAGTGGGGAAAAGCCCTGCCACTTGCCTATGTCCCCTTGGCCGCCTGAACCTTGATGCCTGGAAGTTAACATGTGACTTGCTCCAACCCAGCCCTGAGAGATCCCCTCCCCTTCTTGCCAGTGCCCTCTGGCCTTGCATGCTGCCCCTACCCCAACCCAGGCTTCCCTAACCCTGGTCCTTTGTGCTCCAGTCCCAGGGCCTGGCTGCTCGCCTAAGCCCCTGAGGGCATTCCTAATGTCCTTTAGCATAGCATGGAATCTCTTTGTGTTGTGTCTGATCTGGGGGCCTCTTGCCTGTGCCCACCAGCGGGCTTCCCTAGTTGCCGGTTGCACTTTTCTCTGTCTTCTGGTCCTCGTGTAACCCCTTCCTCGCCTTCCTCTCGCGAATTCCCCTGGCGCTTGTGGGTCTCCTTCTCTTTGGGTCACTCATCCCTGATCAGTTGGGTGGGTCCCTTTCCTGGGCTCCTGGCTTCAGTCCTGGGTCTCGCCCCTCTGAGCACCCACCGCGACCCCCCGCGGGCCTTCCTGTCGCCCTCTTCCTGTCCCCCTTCCCTTGCCAGGCCTCCTTTGCCAGGTCCCTGTCCCTGGATTCTAATCTGGGCCAGAGTGCCTAATGGGAAACAGAGCCCTGCCCCTCGCCTGGGCCCCTTGCTCTTTCTGGGTACTTGGTTCTGCACCCGGAACTCTGACACCTGGCAGTGGCCTTGGGCCTGTACCTGCCTGCCCCTGATGGATCCCCTGCCTTCGCACCAAAGTCTTGTCCACTGTCTTGAGCCCCCTGCCCCAGCCCCAGCCCTTGGCTCTCCATTCCCTGTCCTGGCTTCCTGCTTGAACCTCTGGTGGCCCTTGTTGCCCAGAGTGTGCCTGGGCGTTGACTGTGGACCCTTGCTTGGGCTGCTTCCCTGCTCCTCTTGGTGTTCCTGCACTGCAGTCCGCTAGTGCCGC
>NW_026006476.1:0-4890 GCF_001458135.2 Marmota marmota marmota
TTTTTTTTTGTACTGGGGATTGATCTCAGGGGCATTGGACCACTGAACCACATCCCCAGGCCTATTTGGTATTTTGTTTAGAGACAGGGTCTCGCTGAGTTGCTTAGGGACGTGCTAAGTTGCTGAGGCTGGCTTTGAACTTCTCATATCCTGCCTCAGCTGCCTGAGCTGCTGGGTGTTATAATATTTTTTATAATTAGTACATATTACATTTATTGAAGTTTTTTTTTATCAATATTACATTTTTCTTATGGTCTTTAATGATTTCTGTTTATTGAGAAATATTTCTTTTTTTGCATTTGTTACTTTTGTACTTAGACCTTTTGAATTCTTAGTTCCACTATTTTATTAAATTTTTTAGGATCTAGTTTGTCATTTTTAACAGTATCCATTGACTACCTACCATCTATAGCCTGTATAGCAATCAATGTGATTCTTCTGTTTTGTCCCTGTCACTTTTTTATTATTTTTCATTTTGCAATATTTCTACATTTTGTCAACTATTGCTTATAGTAGATATGATTTTAAGTCATTTTTCCAATGTTTTGCCTGTTGTTTCTGGAATGACTGAAATTATTATCTTGCAGATTTCTCAACAATGCAATATTACTTGAGTTCTCATGTTTAGTATTGGTTTTCTATGATATTGATACTTTAAGGACAGCTTGGTTTGATATATTAGTTGATAAATTCTGTGTGTGTATGTGTGTGTGTGTGTGTGTTTATGGAACATACTACTCAGTATTACATTGATACATTATTCTTCAGAAATCTGCAGCCAGCCTAATTTTATTATCTTTGTAAGTTTTAGGTCCTTGGTACTTTGCTTAAAGATCTTAAGAGATTTTTCTTTAAATAATTAAAGTATAGTAGATTTACTTGTATGTTTCCAGTATGTAATTTGGTTCCCTTTCAATGAGTATTTTCAAAAAATTTTTTAATCTCAAGAGATTTCCCCCTTCATTATAGTTTTAAACAATAGGTTCTTAAATTTATTTTTAATTTTCAGGGACTATTTACACTTAAATTGTATCTTCTCTGCCTATCTTCTATTTCAAACTACTTTCTTCTGTCTTTATCCTAAATCTTGTTCTTGATTTCCTAATATACTTCAATACTTCTTATGAAATTTGTATGTGAACCCATTTTTATTTCATGAGAATTAGTTTGTATAACTAATTTAGTTCGTCATTAGCTTGTCTTTTGAAAACCATTTTCTCTTCTATACTTAGTCATATAGGTGAAGACTGATCTTATGATCTTATGTTTTAATTTTGTGGTTAAATATATCTCAGAAGGAATAAAAATGGTTTATGCTGTACACATTAGTCTTTTTTTCTTCATTTAATGCATATGAGTCTCATTTTTTTTGAAAATGAGTAGGAAAGAATTTATTGTTTTCTTGTCAATGTCAATTGATTTAGTTACACAGTGAGCTATGAGCATTTAAACAAGGATATACACATTAAGCTTTCTGGAGGAATTCATTCTAATCTTTTGGGATATGACATAATGATCTTAGAAGAGAGTATTTTGCAGAAGATATTGTGCACAGTGATCAGAAATTATTGTATGCTGGTTGAATGAAATACCTGAACAGTGTTTCAAATGATTGAGAAAGATGTAATTTATCGGGCACTGAATTACAAATGGAAGACTTGGGTTGTTGTCTTGACTTTGCCAAGCAGTGATATGAAACAAAGTCATATTATTGGTAGACAGAATGGTCTACAACTTGGAGATAAATATTTAAGGCCTTAATCCATTCATAGACATGAAAATAAATTATCTGAAATTCTTTCAGGAAATTACTGAAATACTACTTGATTAGCTTCTGGAATTAGATGGCAGGGCAATACTTTTAAGGGTTGTGTTTGAGTAATAATAGAAAGTAAGTGACAGAACTGCATTCTAAAGTGGCAGCATATGCTTAATGATAGGAGTTTGGCTCCTGAGTGGATTTGTGCAAATTTAGGACCACATAAATGTTATCTGTATGAAAAGGAATGACTGAATAGCACTAATACAGTGCTATCTTTTCTAATCCTTGCATACTGTGTTCAATCCCTCATATAAATAAATATTTTTAAAGTATCTAAATGATTTAAAAATATCAAAAGCTTATCCGTTTAGAAGTGTATTCAGGGGTTACTAAACAGTCTATGTGGGCTTTGTGCAATTCTCAGCCTAGTTCTGATCTGGAACAAATAATTTAACCTTTTACTCTTAGTTTTAATGCTAGGCAAATTAGAGTTAATTTTAGTTTTAAGATCCTACACTAATTTAATAAGAGAATTTGATTGTTCAGCCCATCCTAATTTACTACCCATCAAAATTTTGAAAATAGTACTAAGGTGTTTTTATTTATAAACTGAGAGTATCTAGGACTCAGCAATTTAACTAAACAAATAATTAAACAGAACTCTTTATGCTGTTTTGTTTCCTATTCATTAGATTTTTCTCATCATAGTCATATTTTTCAAAATAATCATGTGGTTAAGACAAGAAAATCCCAAAGCTGACATTGCAAACTTTATCAAAGTACTTCTAGTTCTGTAATAATATTAGATTATATAACTCAAAAATGCTCTTACCACAAATGTTTTGAAATGCTAGGTAAATTATAAAAAACAACTTAAGAATGATCTTTTAAGAAAATGAGGGTGCTTCCAGGGATCAGAAAGAATAGGCAACTAAAATCTGATTGATAAACATATAATTTTATAGTTTGTATATTCTGGTCTTTGGAGAGGGTAGGAGAGTTATTCAATACATATCTCATATGCGTTTCAATATCTGTATGGGGGGAAATAATGTGGACTAAGAGCTGTATGAGATGGGAAATTTTAAGTGTCATAGAACCAAATCAGATAATTTAAAGGAAAACACTCTATGTGAAAGTGGATCCAGAGAATTTACTAGAATACACAAAAATTTGACAAAAAAGCTTTTTGCTGGCATTTAAGCTCTAAGAATTAAAAAATTAAAATTACATAAACTTCCTTGAGAATTCTAATTGTGGGTCTATGTATAACACAGGTTTGTGGTCCTAATTTCTACTATTACCAATGTCTGGGAATTTCTATTCTAAGAAATTGACATAAAAATTCCCCTGTAATGGAGTTTTTTGAGAAAAATATAAATTATTCTGAAAGGATATGACTGCAGGACTGGATGTCCAAAATATCCACAAATAAACCTTTGAAAAAAATGAACGACAAGCCAAAATTACAGTGTCAGTTAGGGAATAATCCGGGATGAATGTGATTCAGACAGTACAACAAATATCAGGCACAGGCACCAGTGAACTTCGATAGTAGAATGATCAGATAAAAACTGTAGAAAACTTTTGAATGGGTAATAACATAAATGAAGAAATTAAAACATAAGGTAATAGACTGAAAAAATGGGTATATGAAAAGTAATCAAATAGAATTTGAGAACTAAATTATTTAGAAATTAGAATAATATTTTTTAAAAATTAAAAGCTCAAGGGATGTGTGTGGCAGGAATGTAAGCTACTTTCTCAATATCCATTTCACCCTTTCTTCTTTATTTATTGAGGATAATTTACATTTAATAAGATATACAAATCCTTAGTGTACTCCTATAGAACTTTGGCCTATGTCTATAACCTGGTAACTATTACCCATTCGGAGATACAGAATGTTTCCAGCAACCCTGAAGGTTACCTCAGGCCCCTTCTCAGTTAATACCCCCATGAATATTCTTCAACTTTTCATTTCTTTTTCAAACTATTTGTAATAAAATACATAAAAAAGAAAAAAAGAAAAAAAAGAATACCCACATAATTTGCTTTTTGAAAAAAATTGACAACTGTACATAATAACATGGGGCACAGTGTGATAATTAGACAATGTATACAATATATAATGATCAAATCAGGATAATTATAATTTTTGTTGCCTCAAACTTTAAAAATTTCTTTGAGTTGAGAAGCTTTGAACACCTCTTTTCTAGTTATTTTTAAAATAAAATATATAATAAACTAGTATGAACTATAGTCACCCCCCTATTCCTGGCTATAGAACACTACAACTTATTCCTCCTACATGAGTATAATTTAGTGTTCATTATCTAACCTCACTCTATACCTCATTCCTAACTTTTAGCTATCACTATGATACTATCTACTTCTATGAAATCAACTTTTTTAGGCTTCACATGAGTGAGAACATGTGGCATATGTCTTTCTGTATTATTTCACTTAACATAATGTCCTCTTGTTCTATCCAAGTTTCTGACAATGACAGGATTTCATGTTTTTTTTTAATGGCTGATTAATATTTTATTCTCTCTCCCCCCATATATTTTTACCTATATATCTCTATCTATTTATCTATCTAATAATGCTGCAAGAAACAGGTGTGCAATTCTCTTTGATATAATTCTTTGATTTTCTTTGGATATAATTCAGTAGTGGGATAACTGTATCAGGAAATAGTTTCATTTTTAATTTTCTAAGCAACCACTATACTTTTTTTTTCTTTCTCAACCTCCTTGCCAGCATTTGTCATTTTTATTATTATCATTTTAACCGGGGTGAGTGATATCTCATATGGTTTTGGTTTGTATTTCCCTGAAGTTTACTAATTTTAAGCATTTTTTCATATAAATATTGTTCTTTTGTATACCTGCTTTTGTGAAATATTTATCCAAATAATTTATTTATTTTAAAATTGGATTATTTTTGGATGTTCAGTTTTTTATTTGAGTTCCCTTTTCATTCTAAATATTAATCACTTGTTGGATGAATAGTTTGCAAATATTTTCTTTAAATCTTTAGATTGTCTCTTTGTTGATTGTTTCATTTACTCTGCAGAAGCTCCTTAGTTTAACCCTATTCGTTTTTTTTTTTTTTTTTTTTTT
>NW_026006477.1:0-4887 GCF_001458135.2 Marmota marmota marmota
CTATGACTCGGTTTTGCTTCAGGGCTAGGGCTAGGTTTAGGGCTAAGATTAGGTCTAGGTTTAGGGTGATGGTAAGGGAAAAAGTTAGAACTACCCTATAGATCTAAGGCAAGAGTTATAGTTAGTCTTAGGGCTAGGTTTATGTTTAGTGTTAGGGATAGGTTAAGGTTTTAGTGTTAGGGCTCAAATTAGCGTTAGGATTATGTTTAGGGTTAGGATAATGGATAGGGTTAGCATTATGGATAGGGTTAGGGCTAAGATTAGGGCTAGTGTTAGTGTTACGGTTAGGCCAAAGGTTAGAGTTAGGGTTAGGATTAAAGCTAGGTTTAGATCTGGGATTAGGGCAAGTGTTAATGTTAGAGTTAGGCCTAGGTTTAGGGCTAGGTTTAGAGTTAGGGTTTGGATTAGGGTTAGGTTTAGGGTAAGGGATGAGATTATACCTTGTTTTAGGGATAGGTTGAGGGTTAGAATTAGGGTTAGGTTTAGGGTTATGATGAAGGCGAGGATTATGTCTAGGATGTGGGTTATGGTTTGTGTTAGGGTGAGGACTAGGATTAGAGCTATGGCTAATATCAGGTTAGCTTTAGCGATAGTTTTAGGGTTAGGTTTATATCTAGGTCTAATGTAGGGTAAGATTTAGAGCAAGGGGTATTATTAGAATCAGGGTTAGGGTTTAGGTTAGGTTATGGTTTATAATTAGGGCTCGAATTAGCATTAGATTTAGTTGATAGGTTAATGATAGTTTTAGGTTGAGGGTACAAGTTAGGTGTAGGGTAATGGATAGGGTTAGGGATGGGCATAGGATTAGGGTTTGGCCTAGGGTTAGCATAAGGGTTATGGTTATCCTTAGTGTCAGGTTATTGTTAGGTTAGAATTAGGGTTAGGGCTAGGGTTATGCTTAGGATTGGTTCTAATGTCAGGCTTAACCTTATGGTTAGGACTATGGTTAGAGTTAGGGTTAGTTTTAGGGTTAAAGATAGGGTTGGGCTTGGATTAGGGCTAGGTTTTGCAATAGGTTAGGGCTATGGCTAAATTAAGAACTTGTTATGATTAGGGCTAATTTTAGGGTTAATGGGCTAGGTATAGTTTCAGGGTTAGGGTGATGTTTAGAGCTAGGCTTAGTGTTAGGGTCAGGGTCAGTGTTCAGATTAGTATTATGGTTAGAATTAAAGCCAGAATTAGGATGGGGGTTATGTCTAGTGGAAGAGTTAGTGTTTGGCTTAGGCTAAGGGTTATTATTAAGGCTAGGTCTAGGTTTTTCTTTAGGTCTATGGCTAGAGTTACGGCTAGATTTAGGATTAGGTTTAGGTCTAAACCTAGTGTTGGGGTTATGTTTAGGTATAAGGTTACTGGTAGTGCTACTGTTAGAGTTTGGTTTAGGGTTAGGTTCATGTTTAGACCTACGATTAGTGTTAGGGTCAGAATAAGGGTCAGGGTTAGGGTTAGGGTTTGGGTTATGATTAGAGCTAGAATGAGGGCTAGTGTTAGCACTAGTAATAGCATTAGGTTTTGGGTTAAGTTAAGGATTAGGCTTAGAATTAGGATTAGAATTAGTGTTAGGGTTTGGCTTAGGATAAGGGATAGGGTTAGAGCTAGGTTTAGGGGTAGAGTTAGGGTTAAACCTAGGTTTAGTGCTCAGATTAGGGCTAGTTTTGTGTTAGGATTAGAGCTAGGGTTAGAGTAATGTCTAATGTAAGAACTAGGGTTACAATTAGATTAAAGATAGGGTTCTGGTTAGGGTTAGGTTTTGTGTTACAGTTAGTGTTAGGGTTAGGTTTAGTGTTAGGGTTAGGGTTAAAGTTAGTGCTAAAGTTACAGTTAGGGTTAGGTTAAGGTTTAGGGTTAGGTTTAGTGTTATGGTTATAATTAATGTTATTGTAAAATTATGGTTAGTGTTAGGGCTAGGATTAGGGTTACGGTTAGTGTTAGGATTACTGTTAGGGTTATGTTTAAATTTAGGGTTATGGTTAGGAATAGGGTTAGGGTTAAGTTAAGTTTAGGGTACTTTAGGTTTAGGGTTAGGGTTAAAGTTAGTATTAGGTTTAGGGTTAGGATTAGTTGAGGGTTAGGGTTAGGGTTATTGTTAGGGTTAGGATTAGGGTTAGGGTTAGAGTTAGGGTTAGGGCTTCTTTAGGTTTAGGGTTAATGTTAGTTTTAGCATTAGTTTTATGTTTGGGGTTAGGGTTTGGGTGAGGGTTAGGCTTAGTGGAATGGTTGGGTTTAGGGTTCGTGTTAGGGTTGGGTTTAGGGTTAGTGTTAAATTTAGGATTAGGGTTAGTGTTAGGTAAGCGTTAGAGTTAGGGTTAGTAGGGTTTGTGTAATGGTGTGGGATAGGGTTTGTGTTAGGATTAGGGTTAGGGATAGGTTTAGAGTTAGTATTACAGTTAGGGTTAGGCTTAGTGTTAGGGTTAGGGTTAGGTTTTGTGTTAGGGTTATGGTCAATTTATGTTAAGTGTTAGAGTTACGGTTAGTGTTAAGGTTCAGGTTAGTGTTAGGTATAGGTTTATGTTAGGGTTAAGATTAGGGTTGGGTTAGGTTTAGGGTTAGGGTTAAGGTTCCTGTTAGGGTTAGGAATAGGTTTGGTTAGTGTTAGGGTAAGGATTAGGGTTAGCGTAAGTGTGGGGGTTAGGTTTAGGGTTACAGTTAGAGTTAGTGTAGGGTTAGTGTTAGGGTGTGTTTTACGTTAAGGTTAGGGTTCGGGATAGGTTTAGGGTAGTTTTAGTCTTGGGTTAGGGTTAGGGTTTGTGTTAGAGTTAGGGTTAGGGTTAAGTAAAAGTGAGCTTTAGGGTTAGGTTTAGAATTAAAGTTTAGTGTTAGTGATAGAGTTACTGTTAGAATTTAGCTTGAGGTTAGGCTTAGTGGAATGGTTAGGGTTACGGTTCATGTTAGGTTAGGGTTAGGGTTCGTTTCAGGTTATTGTTAGTTTAAGGATTAGGTTAGGATTAGGTAACAGTTAGCTTTAGGGTTAGGTTTAGGATTACTGTTAAGTTTAAGGTTAGTGTTAGTGTTAGTGTCTGGGTTAGTGTTAGGGTTAGGGTTAGGGTTAGGTTTAGTGTTAGGTTTAGGATTAGGTTTAGGGTTAGTGTTAGGTTTAGGTTTAGGGTTAGAATTAGTGATAGAGTTAAAGTTAGGGTTGTGGATTAAGTTTGGTGTTTTAGTTAGTTTTAGTGTTAGGTTTAGTGATAGGTTTGGTGTTAGGGTTAAGATTAGGGTTTGGGTTAGGCTTAGGATTAGTGTTAGGGCTAGGGTTAGGGTTAGGGTTTGTGTTAGGATTAGGTTTAGGTTTAGGGTTAGTGTTAGTTTAGTGATATGGTTAGTGTTAGTTTTAGCATTAGGATTAGTGTTAGGGTTAGATGTTAAGGCTAGTAATAGGTTTAAGATTAGGGTTAGTTTTAGAGTTAGGGTTAGGGTTAGGGTTTGGGTAGTGTTAGGTTTAGGGTTAGGGTTAGTCTTAGGGTTAGGGTTGGGGTTAGGGTTTGTGTTAGGGTAAGGGTTAGGGTTAGAGTTATGGTTAGGGTTAGTGTTAGGGTTAGGGTTAGAATTAGTGTTAGTGTTAGGGTTATGTTTTGTGTTAGGTTTACTGATAGGGTTATGGTTTGGTTTACAGTTACAATTAGAGTTAGGGTTCGGATTAGCGTTAGAGTTAAGTTTAGGTTAGGGTTAGGGTTAAGGTTAGGGTAGAGTTAGGTTTAGGGTTAAGTTAGAGTTAAGGTTAGGGTTAGAGTTTGTTTTATGGTTAGGATTACGGTTAGTGTAAGGTTCAGGTTTATGGTTAAGTTTAGGTTTGTTGTTAGAGTTAGTTTTAGGATTAGGTTTAGGGTTAGTGTTAGGTTTAGGGTAAGGCTTAGAGTGAGGGTTATGGTTAGTGTTTGGATAGGGTTAGGGTTATTGTTAGGCTTAGGGTTAGGGTTAGGGTAGCATTAGATTTAGTTTTAAATTTAGGTTTAGCGTTAGGGTAGCGTGAGAGTTAGTGTTAAATTTAGGGTTAGGGTAAGGGTTATTTTCGTTTAGGGTTAGGGTTAGGAATAGGATTCATGTTAAGGTTAGGGTTAGGGTTATGGTTAGGTTAAGTGTTAGTGTTAGGGTTAGGGTTACAGTTAGTGTTAAGCTTAGGTTAGGGTTAGGGTTAGTGTTAGGGTTAGTGACAAGCTTAATGTTAGGATTAGAGTGAGGGTTAGTGTTAGTGTTTGCATTAGGATTAAGGTTAGTGTTTGGGTTAGGGTTATGTTTAGGGTTAGGTTTGGATAAGTGTCAGGGTTATGGTTTGGATTAGGGTTTTTCTTAGGGTTAGGGTTAAGGTTAGGGTTAAAGTTAGATTTAGTGTTAGAATTAGGTTTATTTAGGTTTAGTGTTAGGGTTAGGATTAAGTTTAGGATTAGTGTTAGTGTTAGGGTTAGGGTTAGTGTTAGGGTTAATTTTCATGTTAGTGTTCTTGTTAGGGTTAGGGTTATGTTTAGGGTTAGGGTTCGTGTTAGGTTTAGGTTTAGGGTTAGTGTTAGTGTTAAGATTAGGGTGAGGTTTAGGTTAGGCTCAGGGTTAGGATTTGGGTCAGGGTTGAGCCTAGTGGAATGGTTAGGTTTAGGGTGCATGTTAGTGTTACGATTAGGGTTAGTGTCAGGGCTATTGTTAGGGTTAGGATTAGGGTTAAGTTTAGGTAAGGGTTAGCAATATGGTTAGGTTAGGGTTAGGTTATGGTTTGGGTTAGGGTTTGTGTTTGGGTTAGGGTTAGGGTCAGAATTAGATTTAAGGTTAGAAGTAGAGTTAGTGTTAGGGTTAGCATTAGGTTTAGGGTTAGGGTTAGGTTTAGTGTGAGGGTTAGGATTATGTTTAGGGTTAGTGTTAGGGTTAGGGTTAGGGTTCGTGTGAGGGTTAGGATTATGCTTAGGG
>NW_026006478.1:0-4886 GCF_001458135.2 Marmota marmota marmota
TTAAAAAAAAAAAAAAAAAAAAAGTAGCTTTCCAAGGCCCTCACTGCACAAGCCATTCAGCACATGTCCTGGGGCATAGTGGCTGACAGTGAGGGATCTTGGTCAGATGATCTTAATTCATTCACCTCCAGCCCCCCTCTGTTCTCTACCAGTCATGTCTGGTTATTAAAATCCTCTCCTTAAAACCCTTTAACAAGGGCTGGGAGAGTGTTTGCCTCCCATGTACAAGGCCCTGGGTTCAATCCCTAGCACCACAAAGAAAGAAAGAAAAAAACCCTTTAACAATGACCCCCTGTGCTCAGGATAATATTCAGAGTTCTTTTATTTGGCTCTCAGAATCTCCTTAATTGCATTTAACACTCTTGGCATCATTATTCCTATAAATTGCAAAACATCTTCCTGGCTAGACTATTAGCTCCATGAGACCAGACTTTTATGCTTTGTGACACAATGCCTAGTATATAAATTTAGAAAATATAAATATACGAAACCTGGTAAGATTTGCTACAAAGATACATAATTCGAGGAAATGGATACAATAGGTGCTTTTACAACTTTATAATTCTTTGCTGATGGGCTCCAGGCCAAGGATGGAACAAAGATGCTCACAGTAGGTTTAGAATTAACATTTACTAGTTCGGGGAAGAGTTCTCAAGGTCTTGACCTTGAATAATGGACTTTTCTTTGGAAACCACCTAAGCAGTTGCAAGCTTACCGTGGTTGGGTGGAAGATGGGAGGGTTATCGTTGGTGTCAGTGACTGTGATGATGGCTTTTGCTGTGGTACTCAAGCCTTCACCTTGGAGATCAGCAGCTTGAACCACCAGAGTATACTTGGGAAAACTCTGCAGACAGATCACACATACACCTGAGTCAGAACCAGTAGCAATAGCCACAGGGGCCCAGCCAAGCCCATTGCACATACAGAACTACAATATTTTCTCAGCTTAAATACCAGTTCTCATGCATCTAGGCACAGAAAATTGGGCAATTGTTTAGATGCAAAGCTCAGACTATCACACTAACTAGCAACTGGCCACAGCAAAGTTTTGCAGTGGCATATAGCTAATATACATTTGCTTTCAATTCCCACTGGATCCTCCTGAGCTCTGCCTGACCTCTCTGTCCAGCCCGGTGGTGACCACACTGATGACCCCTGTTTCCCGGTTGATGGTGAACATATTGCGGTGAGGCAACTCGGGTTCTTGGGAGAGGATGGTGTAAGCAATGGCAGCATTGTAAGTGTTCACATCGTCATCTGCATCCGTGGCTGAGACCTGCATCACGGAGGTTCCTGGAAGCATCAAGGGAGAGGAAGATTTAATTGGGCTGCACCCTGGGACCTGCTTAGTACTGCTCAGTTCAATCCTGGCCCGAGTGGTAAAGGAGGACCCTACAGATGGCACTTTGTTATAGTTCCCCTCTTCTCTAATTTCTAAAATTCTCACCAAATTGCTAGGGGAAAAAAGCAAGCACTACACCACATAAGCCGTGTTCAGGGACCTCATCATCCCCAGGACAAATTTTTGGGCGGGAGTGAGAAGATTTATTGGAAATAACTATAAACTTTTACTAAAACATCTTGCCATATCTCATACTGAGTTGAATGTCATGTAAAACAAAAATTCCAGAATTTTCTGCAGTTCACCTCTCAGTTCATTAGAGAATGGTCATTTGGCATCATTACCTTTAAGGTGGAGTAAAATACTTAAAACACATGTGACTGACAAAGGACCAGTGTCCAAAATATCTAAGTAACTTAAGAATCAATAGCAAAAATACAACTGATCCAAGAAAACAAAACCAAAAAAAGGCAAAAAAAAAAAAAAAACTTCAATAGACAAGTCATAAAGAAGAAATAAATTAAAAATAGCTGGTAAGCATATGCCAAGATGCTTACTTAGCCCATTAGTCACCCCAGAAATGTAGGTTGTTGTTGTTTGGATTTTTATTTTTTTGCAGTGCTGGGGATTAAGTCCAGAGCCTCATGCATGCTAGGTACGTGCTCTACCACTGAGCGACCCTCTCAGCCCGAATGTACAATTTTAAATTGCACCAAGATGGCATCACATGCCCAACAGATTGGCAAAAACAAAACCATTTAACAATTTCTAGGAGTATAAACTGGTTTTAACAACCTTGAAAACCTACTTGACACCATTAAGTAAAGCTGAATACACATAATACACCATTATGAATGTGTACCCTAGAGATATTGTATTTGTACCAGGAGATATGTTAAGGATATTCTAAGAATGCTGTTCAGAATAGCAACAAACAAAAAGAGCCCCAATTTCTATCAACAGTGGAATAAGCTTTACATAATTAACCACAGAAGGGAATACTAAGCAGCAATGAAATGAATGATCTATCATGCCCACCAATGAAGATCTTACATGCATAATGAAAGAGGTCATAGAAATATATGTATAAACCAGGCCCGGTGGTGCATGCCTGTAATCCCAGTGGCTCAGGACTCTAAGGCAAGAAGTCAGTCTCAGCAACTTAATGAAGTCCTAAATAATCCTTCTGCTCAAAATAAAAAATAAAAAGGGCTGGGATGTGGCTCAATGGTTAAACATCCCTGGGTTTAATCCCCAAAATCAGGGGGGGAAAAAAAAGAAAAACAAAGAAATTTATCTATGATGTGATTCCATGTATATAAAGCTTAAAAGTAGGCAAAAGTAGCAAATTATTACCTAGGGATAAATCTACACCTGGGTAAAAGATAAAGAAAATCAAGGGAGGGATATGTTCATGAGATTACTCCTTTCTGCCTATGGTCGCCTGCTGCAGCCATGTCTAAATCAGAGTCCCTAAAGAGCACTGGTTTCGATCCTCAGCACCACATAAAATTAACAGACAAAATAAAGGCATGCTGTCCATCTACAACTACAAAAAAGAAAAGAAAAAGCCCGAACAGCTGCAGAAGCTATTCATCGGAGGGCTGAGCTTTGAAATAACTGATGAGAGTCTGAGAAGTCATTTTGACCAATGGGGAACACTCATGGACTGTGTGGTAATGAGAGACACCAAGTGCTCCAGGGGCTTTGGGTTTGTCCTTATGCCACTGTGGAGGAAGTGGACGCAGCCAGGAATGCAAGACTACACAAGGTAGGTGCAAGAGTTGTGGAACCAAAGAGAGCTTCTCAAAAGAAGATTCTCAAAGACCAGGGGCCCATTTAACCATGAAAAAGATCTTTCTTGGTGGCATTAAAGAAGACACTGAGGGGCTGGGGTTCTGGCTCAGCGGTAGAGTGCCCTCGCACATGCTAGGCAAGGCCAGCCCCTTGCTTTTCTAACTTTTAAGGACCCTGACTTTGTGTATAAGATTGTCATTCAGAAATACCATACTGTGGGCTGGACACAGTGGTGCACGCCTGTAATCCTAGTGGCTCAGGAGGCAGAGGGAGGAGGATCACAAGTTCAAAGCAAGCCTCAGCAATTTAGCAAGGTGCTAAGCAACTCAGTGAGACTCTGTCTCTAAATAAAATACAAAATAGGGCTGGGGATGTGGCTCAGTTGTCAAATGCCCCTGAGTTCAATCCCCAGTATCAAAAAGAAAGAAAGAAAAAATTGCCATACTGTGAATGGCCACAACTGTGAAGTGAGGAAAGCCCTGTCAAAGCAAGAGATGGCTAGTACTTCATCTAGCCAAAGAGGTTGGAGTGGTTCTGGAAACTTTGGTGGTGGTCATGGAGATGATTTTGGTGGAAATGACAATTTTGGTCATGGAAGGAAATTCAGTGGTTGTAGTGGCTTTGTAGGCAGCTGTGATGGTGGTAGACATGGTGGCAGCAGGGATGGCTACAGTGGATTTGGTAAGGACGGAAGCAATTTTGGAGGTGGTGGAAGCTACAATGATTTGGGCAATTACAACAATCAGCCATCAAATTTTGGACCCATGAAGGGTAGAAACTTTGGATGCAGAAGCTCTGGACCTTATGGTGATGGAGGCCAATACTCTGGCAAACCACGAAACCCAGGTGGCTATGGCGGTTCCAGCAGCAGTAGTAACTATGGCAATGGCAGAAGGTTTAAATACTGCCACGGAACAAAGCTTCTCAGGAGAGGAGAGCCAGAGAAGTGACAGGGAAGCTATAAGTTACAATAGATTTGTGAACTCAGCCAAGCACAGTGGTGGCAGAGTTTGCCTGCTACAAAAGGAGACATGGTTTAGACAATACTCATGTGTATGGGCAAAAAACCTCGAGGACTGTATTTGGGACTAATTGTATAATAGGTTATTTTAGTTTCTATTCTGTGGAAAGTGTAAAGCATTCAGGGCTGGGGATGTGGCTCAAGTGGTAGCGTGCTTGCCTGGCATGTGTGAGGCACTGGGTTCAATTCTCAGCACCACATAAAAGCAAAATAAAGATATTGTGTCCATCTAAAAAAACTAAAAAATAAATATTAAAAAAAAAGAAAGTGTAAAGCATTCCAATAAAGGATTTTAATGTAGATTTTTTTTTGTACCCATGCTATTGATTGCTAAATGTAATAGCCTGATCATACACTGAATAAATGTGTCTTTAAAAGCAAAAAAACAAAAAGGGCTGAGGCTGTAGCTCAGTGACAGAAGATCTTGCCTTGCCCATGTGAGGCATTGGTTTCGATCCTCAGCACCATATAAAATTAACAGACAAAATAAAGGCATGCTATCCATCTACAACTACAAAAAAGAAAAAAGAAAAGAAAGAAAAGAAAATCAAGGGAATGATTACCACAAAAGACAAGGCTATATAATTATTAAATCAAATTTTAAAAAAATAAATATTAAAAATTTTCTCTCTCTCAAAAAAAAAATTTTAGGACTGGGGATATAGCTCAATTGATGGAGTACTTGCCTCCCATGCACCACCACAAAAAAAAAAAAAAAAAAAAAAA
>NW_026006479.1:0-43590 GCF_001458135.2 Marmota marmota marmota
CTACTCCTTAGCCTACCCCAAACCCTAACTATTTTACTAGTCCTAAGCCTTGGACTCATTCTAGCTCTAGCCTTAACCCAAAACCGTACCCTCATTCTGACCCTAACACTAACCCTAGATCTAAACCTGACACTAACTTTAAACTGGACCCTAACTCTTCCCCTACCAGTAAACCTATAACTAAACATAACAGTAACAGTAGCACTAGACCAAACCTTAACCTAAATAGATTCATAAATCTAGCCCTAACCCTAAACAATAACTTTGAACTAGCCCTAACACAACCGTTACCCTAACACAAAGACTAACCCTATGCCTAGACCCAATGCTATTCCTAATTCTGGACCTAACTCTAACCCAAACTCTGACACTTCCCCTAACACAAACCCTAGCTCTAAACCTTATCCTAACCCAAAACTTAACCCTAACACTAGACTTATCCATAACCCTAACCCTAAAAGTAGCCATAACCTTATTCCAGAGCCCTAAAGATAGCCATAAACATCACACAAACATAGCCCTTATCCTAGCCCTAAACCTAGCCCTAATTTTAACTCTAACCATAACACTGGACCTAATGCTAACACTAACCCTCACCCTAGTCCTAAACCTAGCTAAAACTCTAACCCTTTTCCTAATCATAATATTAACTTTATCCCTAACCCTAGTTGTGACTCTAACCCTAACCCTCGCCCTAGACCTAACCCTAGCTCAAACCCTAATACTTACCCTAAATCTAACTCTGACACTAACGCTAGGCCTAAAAATAACCATAGCCATAAACTTAACCTTAACTCTAGCCCTAATCTTAGCTCAAACCCTATCCATTACCCTAAAGATAAGCCTAAACCTAATGCTAACCCTATGCCTAATGCTAACCCTATTGCTAACAATAACCATATCCATTACTCTAAAACTAACCTGAATCCTAAACCTAACCCTATCCATTACCGAATCCTAAACTGAACACTAACGCTAATACAAGCCTTAACCCTAAACCTTTACGTAAACCAAACCATACCCAGACCTTGACCCTAATAAAACACCTAGCTCTAAACCTGACCCTTACCCTAAACCTAACCCTTACACTAGACATAACCAAAACCTAACCATAAAACTACCAATTACTTTGAACCTAGACCTGACATTAGCCCTAGCCCTAATCTTAGCCATAGCCCTAACACATACCCTCATTCTGGCACTAAACTTAGCCTTAATCTTATCCCGAACCCTAACCATAGCTCTAAATCAAATTCAAACCTGAACCCTGGCTCTAAACCAAGCTATAACAGCCTTCACCTAAATATAACCCTAACCCTAACACTAACACTAACCATAACCCTAGCTCTAACACTAGGCCTAACCCTAACACTAACCCTAGCAATAATCCTAGCCCTAACCCTACACCTTCCCCTATCTCTAGCCCAAAGAATAATTCTAATCCCACCCCAGTCCTATTTCTAGTTCTAACCCTATCCATTACCGTAGCCATAACACTATCCCTAACCTTACCCTAATGCAGGCCCTAGCCCTAAACCTAGATCTAACCATAACAATAAATCTAAGCCTAAAACTCATCCTACCACTAGCCCTAACACTATTGCTAATCCTAAAACTAGACCTAACCCTAGCCCTAGCTCTAAAGCAAAACTGAGACACAGCCCTAACCTAACCCTAGCCTAATGGTAACGCTAAACCTGTCATTAGCCCTATCCCT
This sequence comes from Marmota marmota marmota, assembly GCF_001458135.2. NCBI lineage: Eukaryota > Metazoa > Chordata > Mammalia > Rodentia > Sciuridae > Marmota > Marmota marmota. The sequence continues at coordinate 1,718 of NW_026006479.1, forward strand.
AATTCTTACCTTAACCCTAACACAAAACCTAACCCTACACCTAGCCTTAATCCTATCCCTAATTCGAGTCCTATCCCTAAACCTGATCAGTAACATTGATCCTGACTCTGACCCTAACACTAACCCTATCTCTAATCATCTCCCTAAACCTAAACCTAATCTAAGCACTAGACCTTAACCTAGACCTAATACTATCTCTAATCATAACCCTAGTTCTTACATTATCCATAGTCCTAAACTAGCTCTAACCTAACCCAAAACCTAGCCCTAATCCAAGCCCTAACTCTAGTTTTAATCGTAGCCCTAACCCTATCCCTAGCCCTATCACTTAACCTAAACCTAACCCTAAAATAAACCTTGTCTTAACCCAAAACCTAAACCGAACCATAGCTCTATTCCTAACCATAACACTAGCCCTCAACCTAGATATAATTTTATCCATTACCCTAACCATAACCCTAAGCAAATTCTAACACTAGGCCAAACCTTAACCATAGCCCTAACCAAACCATAATCCTAGTCCTAACTGTAGCTCTAATCCTATCCATTACCTGAACTGTATCTTTAACCAAATTCTATCCCTAGACCTAACTCTAACCCTATGTCTTACCCTAACCCTGTCCATTATACTAAACCTAACCTGAACCTGAAACCTAACCATATCCATTACCCTAACCCTAATGCTCATTTTAGCTCTAACCCTAAACCTTAACTTAACCCATACACTAACCCTGACTCTGATGCTAATAATAGCCCTAGCTGTAAAACTGACCCTAACCTTCAAAGTAACCCTTACAATAGACCTGGTCATAAACCTAAACCTAAAATTTTTCCTAACCATAACCCTAGAACTGACATTAGCCAAAGACTTAATCCTAGCCCTAACCCTAGCACAAACCCTACCCCTAATCCTAGCCCTGAGACTAGCCTTAATCCTAATCCTGACCTTAACCAGAGCCCTAACTCTAATTTTATCCCATGCCCTTGCCCACAATGTAGGTGTAACATCACACCTTACCCTAACCCTAACACTAACCCTAACACTAGCACTAACTCTAGGTCAAAATCTAACACTAACCTTAGGGCTAATCCTAGCCCTAAAATAACCCTAATCCTAAACCTAGTCCTATCCCTAGCCCTATTACTAACTCTAATTCTCGACCTAGCCCTATCCCTAGTTCAAAACCTATCGCTTACCATAACCCAAACCATAGCCCTATCTCTAGCCCCAACTGTAAATCTAATCATCATCCAAGCCCTAAACATGGTTGTAAATCCTAACCTTAAGTCCAAACCTCACCCTAACACTATCCCTAAACCTAATTCTAATTGGAAAACTAGCTCTAACCCTACCCTAGCGCTAAAACAAAACTGAGCCATAATCCTAACCCTAACCCTTAACCTAAATGAAACACAAACCTTACACCTATCCCTAAACTTATCCCTAATTTGAGTACTAACCCTAACCATAGAAATAACCCTGACCATGATTCGGACGCAGCAGTACCCCCAACTCTAAACATTGCCCTAATGCTAACCCTAGAACTAGCCCTAATCAGAAAATTAGTTCTGTCATTAGCCATAGCCCTATGATAACACAAATCCTAGCCTAATCCGAGCCCTTAGTCTAACCCTAACCCTAACCCTACCTCTAACCCTATCCCTTAACCTAAGTGAAAACCCTCTCCTAATGCTACTCTAGTCCTAAACTTAATCCTTAGCCTACCACAAACACTAACTCTAATACTAGTCCTAAACTAGCCCTCATTCTAGCTTTAACCCTAATCCTAAACCTTACCTTTATTCTGATCTTAACACGAACTGTAGATCTAAACCTTGGCCTAACCTTAAACCGAACCCTAACATACCCTTACTGGTAAACCTTCACTTAAACCTAAGAGTAACACAAGGACTAGACAAAACTTAATCCTAAATGGAGTCATAAATCTAGTCTTAGCCCTAAAAACATGCTAGCACTAGCCATAACAATAAACGTTAACCTAACGTAAAGTCTAAACATATCACTAGACCAAACGCTAGTCCTGATTGTGGCCTTAACCATAAAACTAATCCTAACCCAACAATTACCCTTAACCTAATAGAAATCCTAACTCTAAACCTTATCTTAAACCAATACCTAACCCTAACATAGACTTATCCATAACCCTTACCCTAACACTAGCCATAACCATATCTCTAGCTCTACATTACCCATAGTCCTAACGTTAGCCCTAAACATCACACAAAACCTAGCCCTTATCCTAGCCCTAAACCTAGCCCTAATAATAACCCTAACCATAACCTTAGACCTAAACCTAATGCTAAACCTCACACTAGCCTTAACCCTAGCAGAAACTCCAATCCTTAGCCTAAAGATAGCCCTAAACCTAAACCTAACCCTAGCCATGATTCAAACCCTAATCCTAAACCCTAGCTCAAATGCCTACACTTACACTAAACCTAACCCTAAGATTAACCCTAGGCTTAACCCTAACCTTAACCCTAATCTTAATCTTAACCCTATCCCTAACTTTAGCTCTAACCCTATCCATTACCCTAAGGATAAGCCTAACGCAAATGCTATCCCTAGGCCTAACAATAACCCTATTGCTAACACTAACCCTATCCATTACTCTAAACCTGACCAGAACCATAAACCTAATTCAATCCATTACCATAAACCTAACCCTAACCCACCACTAATTCAAATATTAACCCTAATTTTTTTTTTGCATTTTTTAAAAATTTTTATTGTTGATTGTTCAAAACATAACATAGTTCTTGACATATCATATTTCACACTTTGATTCAAGTGGGTTATGAACTCCCATTTTTACCCCATATACAGATTGCAGAATCACATCAGTTACACATCCATTGATTTAGCTAGAACCTCCAAACAAGCTCTCAAGGTCATATTCTTAACCTAAACAAAACCCTACCCGGACCCTGACCCTAATAATACACCTAGCTCTAAACCTGACCCCTACCCTAAATAACCCTTATACTAGACATAGTCATAACCTAAAACTAAAACAAACACTAAGCATAAACCTAGACCTGACATTATTCCTAGCCCTAATCCTAGCCCTAGCCCTAACACAATCCCTCAGCTTAAGCCTAAACCTAGCCTTAATCCTAACCCAAACCGTAACCTTATCCCTGACCCTAATTCTAACCCTCGCCATAGCCATAAAGCTAGCTATAACCCTATCCTTTCCCTTTAATCTAATCCTAACCCTAACACTAACACTAACCCTAACCTTAGGCCTAATCCTAACACTAACCCTAGCGCTAATCCTAGCCCTAATTTAGCCCAAACCCTAAACCTACCCTTAACCCTAGCCCAAAGACTAGTTCGATCTCTTACATTAGCCCTATTTCTAGTTCTAACCCTTTCAGTTAGCATAATTCTAACACTAGCCCTAACCTTAGCCCTAACCCTAGCCATAGCCCTAAACCTAGATCTAACCATAACAATACATCTAAGCCTAAACTTCACCCTACCACTAGCCCTAACACTATCACTAATCATAAAACTAGCCCTAACACTATGCCTAGTTCTAAAACAAAACTGAGCCATAGACCTATCCCTAACCCTAGCCTAACCTTAATCCTAGACCTGACATTAGCCCTAACCCAGTCCTTAATCCTAGTTCTAAGCCTAAACTTAATCCTAAACCTAATTTTAAACCTAGCCCTAACCCTAAATTTATCCCTTGTCCTAGCACTAAATATAGCTGGTTTATCATACCATATCCTAACCCTAATGCTAACCCTAACCCTAGCCCTAAACCTAGGCCTAAATCTGACACTAACCCCAGCACTAATCCTAGCCCTAATTTATCCCTAACACTAAAACTAACCCTATCCCTATCCTTAAGAGTAACTCTAACTCTCTCCATAGCCCTATCCTTACTTCTAAACCTATCCATTACCTTAACCCAAACTAAGCCCTAACCTTCACCAAAGGCTTAAACCTAGATCTAAAACTAAAATTAAGTATAAACCTCACCCTAACACTAGCTTTAACCCTAATGCTAATTGGAAAACTAGCATTAAATCTACCCTAACCCTAAAACAAAAGCAAGCCATAAACCTAACCCTTAACCTAAACCAAACCCCAAAACTACACCTAGCCCTAAACCTAGCTCTAATTTGAGTCCTAACCCTAACCCTAGAAATAAACCTGACCCTGACATTGCCCTAACACAAACCCTAGAACTAACACTAAACAGAAACCTTGTTTTTCATTAGCTGTAGCCCTAATGGTAACACAAATCCTAGCCCAAATCCGAGACTTAACCATATTTTTAACTCTAATCCTAACCTAACCCTATCCCTGCATTAAACCCTATTCTTTTCTGTAAGCCAAACCCTAACGCTAATGATACCCTAGTCCAAAACTTAATCTTTAGCCTAACCCAAAACCCTAACTCTATTACTAGTCCTATCCTAGCCTCATTCTAGCTCTAAACCTAACCCTAAACCTGACCCTTATTCTGATCCTAACACTAACCTTAAGTCTAAACCTAACCTTAACACTAAAGCGGAACCCTAACACTTCCCATACCAGTAAACCTATACCTAAACCTAACAGTAACACTAGCACTAGACAAAACCTAATCCTAAATATAGTCATAAATCTATCCCTAGCCCTAAACAAAAACCTAGCACTAGCCCTAACAATAATCATTGACCTAACTTAAAGACTAACCATATCCCTAGACCCAACGCTAATCATAATTCTGGCAATTTCCCTAAACCTAACCCTATCCTGAAATATGACCCTTAACCCTAAACAAACTCTAGCTCTAAACCTTATTCTAACCCCAAACCTAACCCTAACACTTACATTTCCATAACCCTGACCCTAAAACTAGCCATATACATATTCCTAAATCTTATATTTTCCATAGCCCTAATGTTAGTCCTAAACCTCACACAAAACCTAGCCCTAATTCTAGACCTAAACCTAGCCCTAATTGTAACCCTAAACATAACCCTAGACCTAAGCCTAATCCTATGCTTGTCCTAGCCCTAAACCTAGCTCAAACTCTAACCCTTACCCTATACATAACCCTAACCCTAACCCTAGACCTGACTTTAACCCTAACACTCGCTCAAGACTTAACCCTAGCACAAATGCTGATACTTACCATAAAATGATCCCTGAAACTAACCCAAGGCCTAACCCTAAACCTAGCTCTAATCGTAACCTAATCCCTAGTCCTAATCTTAGCTCTAACACTATCCATTATTCAAAAGATGAGCCTAACTCATATGCTAACCCTAGGCATAACACTAACCCTATCACTAACACTAACCCTATCCATTACTCTAAATCTAACCTGAACCCTAGATCTTACATTACACATAGCCTTAACCCGGGGCCTAAACCTAATAAAAATCCTAGCCCTATACTGAGGCCTAAACCTACCCTAAGCATAACCATAACCTAAATGTAGCCCTAACCCTAACCCTTGCCTTACACATAACCCAAGCTCAAACCCTAACCCTTAGCCTAAACATAACCCTAGCTCTATTCCTAAAACTAAAACTAACCTTAGTTCTAATCCTAACCTTAGCCCTAGTACTAACCCAAGCTCTATCCCTAACATTACCCAAACCCTAACCCTAATAATAACACTAGCCCTAAACCTAACCCCATCCCTAACCTAATCATAAACTTAACCCTAGACCTAACCCTAAACCTAACCCTTGCCATAAACTTAACCATAACCCTTACCATAAATCAAAACTCAACCTATAACTAAACCTAATTTAACCATAACCTAAACTTAATCCTAAACCTAATCTTACATATAATCCAATACATTACCCTAAAAATAACCCTAACCCAAATGAAACCTTAGCCATAACCCCAACCCTATACTCTAACCCTAACTATAACCCTAAGTCAGACCTAACACTAGAATTAACACTCCCCCTAGCCCTAACCATAGCTTAATCCCTAACCTTGCCCTAACCCTAACACTAGCCCTAGCCCTAACCATAACGCTAACTCTAGCCCTAAACTAACACTAAACCTAGCCCTTATCCTAGCCCTAATATAGCCCTATTCCTAACCCTAACACTAACCCTAACCCTAGAATTAAGACTAACTATAATTCTCACACAAGAACTATCCCTATTTATAACCCTATCCCTTACTGTAACTCTAACCCAAGCTCTAACCATAGTCATAACCCTTCCACTATCCTTAGCTCTAGTACTAACTATAGATTGAAAACTATCTCTAAAACTAACCCTAACACAATGCCTCAGCCTAAACCTGAAACTAGCTCTAACCCAAATGCTAATCCTAATATTAGCCCTAACCCTGGCCCTGTCCCTAAAACAAAACCTAGCCATACTCCTAACACTAACCCTTACCCTAGACCAAATCCTAACCCTAAACCTGTCCCTAATTTGAAACCTAACCCTAAACCTATGACCCTGACTCATATCCAGAAACTAAACAAAGCTTCAAACATCAACCTAACCTTAAACCTAACACTAACACTAGACCTAGCCCGAAACCTAACCCTAAAACTAACCCTATCATAACCCTAGTTCTTACAATTGCCATAACCATAACACTAGCCCTAACCCTAATAGAAAACTAGCCCCAATCCAAGCTCTAAAACGAGATTCATCCCTAAACCTAACCATAACCCTGGTCCTAACCCTATTCCTTACCCTAAGCCAAATCCTCAGTCTAATGCTAACCATATTGTTAGCACTAATCCTTAGCCTAACCAAAATCCTAACTCGATAACTAGTCCTAACCCTAGCCTTCATTCTAGATCTAATCATAGCCCAAACCATAACCCTAACCCTGACCATTATTCTGACCCTAATACTAATTTTAGGTCTAAATCTAAACATAACCCTAAACTGAACCTTAACACTAGCCCTACTGGTAAACTTATACCTAAACCTAATCCTAACACTAGCCCTAGCCCTAAATCTAATCCTAAATCTAGCTATAACTATAGCTCTAGACCTAAAGACAAACTAGATCCAGCCTTAACAATAACCATTAACCTAACCCAAACTCTAACCCTACCTATAGGCCTAATCCTAGTCCTAATTCTAGCTTTAACCCTAATCATTACCCTACCCAAACACTGTCCCTGACACTAACACTAACCCTAGCTCTAAACTTCACCCTAACCCTAAAACTATCCATGAAACTACACCTAGCCCTAGCATTAACCATAAAACTAGTCCTAAACATTACACAAGTTCTTACATTAGCCATAGCCCTAACCTATCACAAAAGCTAGCCCTAATCCAAGCCTTCCTTAGCTTTAACACTAAAGATAACCCTAACAACAACCCTAGCCTTAGCCATAACCCTAAGCCTAACTCTAGACCTAATCCTAACCATAACCCTAGCCCTAACCCTAGCTCTAACCCTATTCATTACCCTAAGATAACTATAATCCTTATGCTAACCCTACGTGGAACTCTCATCCTAGCACTAGACTTTACCCTGTCCATTAACATACACTGAACCTGAACCCTAAACCTAACTCTGTCATTACCCTATTCCTAAATATAAGACTAATTTGAGCCCTAAACCTAAACCTTAACCTAAACCAAACCCTAAACATGACCCTGACTCTAATAATACCCATAGCTCTAAACTTGACCATAACTAGAAACCTAAACTTTGCAATAAACCTAGCCATAAACCTAACCTTAAAACTATACCTAAAAGTACCCTATACCTTACAATAGCCCTAACTCTAATCCTAACCCTAACCCTAATACAAAACTTAGCCCATATCCTAGCCATGAACCTCACCTTAATCATAATCCTAACCCTAATATTAGCCCTAAACTTAACCCTAAATCTCACCCTAGTCCTAACAACTAGCTATATTCCCATCCCTTACCCTAAACCTAACAGTAACCCTAGGCCTAACCCTAGGCCTAAACCTAACACTACGCCTAGCCCTAATCCAAGCCCAAATTTAGCCCTATCCCTAACACTAACCCTAGCCTTAAGACTAACTCTAACTCTCACACTAGCCCTATACCTAGTTCTAACCCTATCGCTTACCATCACCATACACCTAGCCCTAAACGTAGCCTCACCCTAGCCCTATATATAGCCCTATCTCAAAACCTACATCTAAACCTAACTCTAAAATTAACACTAACCCTAAGACTAAATCTAACCATAACTCTACTCTTATCTCTAATGCTTAACCTAAGCCTAAATCTCACACTTACACTAGCCTTAACCTTAAGACTAATCTTAAAACTAGCCCTAACCCTACCCCTAGTTCTAAAACAAAACTGAGTCATAGCCCTAACCTTAACCCTTATCTGAAACCAAACCCTAACCCTACACCTAGCCTTAACTCTATAACTAATTATAGTCTAACCATAACCCGAAAACTAACCCTGACCATGAATCTGACCCTAACACTAACCCTGGCTCTAAACATCATCATTGCTGTAAACCTAACTTTAACACTAGACCTAGACTTAACTCTAACTCTATAACTAGCTGTAATCATAAACCTACTTTATACATTAGTGATAGCCTTAACCCTAGCCATAAACTAACCCAAAACCTAGCCTTAATCCAAGTCCTAAACCTAGCATTAAACCTAAACTTAAACCTAACCCTAACCCAAACACTAGCTTTAATCATATACATAGTCATAGCCCTAACATTAGGGCTAACCCTATCCATGACCCTAAGTATAACCCTAACCCTTCTGATAACCCTAGGCCTAACCCTAACACTATACATTACACCAAACCAAACCTAAACGCTAAACCTAACCCTGTCATTACCCTAACCCTAAATCTAACACTAATTCCAGCCCTGCACCTAAACACTAACTTAACCCAAACCTTAATATTGACCCTGATTCTAAAAATAACCCTAGATCTAAATCTGACCCTAACCAAAAACCTAACCCTTTCACTGGACAAAGCCATAAACCTAACACTAAATCTATCCCTAACTGTAACCCTAGACCTGACATTAGCCATAGCACTAATACTATATCTAACCACAAACAAATCCTAGCCCAAATAAATCGTAGCCGTAAACACAGCTTTAAGCATAACCCTAACAATAACCCTAGTTCTAACACTAATACTAAGCTTCGCATTGCCCTAAACCTAGCTATAACCACATCCTTAGCCTAAACGAAACCCAAACTCTAACCCTAACCCTAATGGAAACCCTTGTCTTATTCATGGCCCCAGCACTAACCCTAGATTGAATCCTAAATCTAAATCTAACCCTAACTCAATGCCTAAGCCTAATCCTAAAACTAGTCCTAACCCTAGCCCTAACATAACCCTAGCCATAATTTAGCCTTATCCATAAACCTAACACTAACCCTAACCCTAAGATTAACTCTAACTCTCACACTAGCCCTATCACTCGTTCTAACCCTGTCCCTTACCATAAATCTAACCCTAGCCCTAACCCTAGTACTAACCCTTGAACTATCCTTATCCCTAGCACTAACTGTAGGCAAAAAGTAACTCTAAATGTAGCCCTAACCTGATGCTTAAGCCTAACCCTAACACTAGCCCAAACCATAATACTAACCCTAAAACAAGACCTAACAATAGCCCTATCCCTAAAACAAAACCGAGCCATAGTTCAAACCCTAACCATTAACCTAATCCAAACCTTAAACTTACACCTATACCTAACCCTAACCTAATTGGAGTTGGAAGCCAAACCCTAAAACTAACCCTGAACCAGACAATGACCCTAACACTTCTACTTCTAAACATTACCCTAACGCTAAAGCTAACACTAACACTAAACCTAGCGCTAAAACCCTAAAACTAGCCCTAATTGTAAACCTAGTACTTGCATTAGCTGTAATTCTAAGCCTAGCCCTAACATAACCCAAAACTTAGCCCTAATCAGAGCCTAACCCTAGCTTTAAACCTAATCTAACCCTAACACTATCCCTAATTGTAACCATAACTCTAGCCTAAAACTGATCTCTAACTCTATCCATTTCCATAACCATAACCCTAACTATAATGATAACCCTAGGCATAAACCTAAACCTATCCCGATTCCTAACACTTCCATTAACCTAAACCTAAGCTGAATCCTAAACCTAAACCTATCATTACCCTAACCTTAATCCTAAAACTAATTCAAGCCCAAACTTGAAACCTTAACCTATCCCAAACCCTAACCCAGACCTTGACCCTAATAATACTCCTAGCTCTAAACTTGACCATAACCCAACACCTAAACCTTAGCCTAGACGTAGCCATAAACCTAATCCTAAAACTTACTTTAACCATAATTCTGGACCTGAAATTAGCCCTAACCCTTATCAGAGCCCTAAACCTGAAAACACACCTATCCCTCATCGTAGCCCTTAACCTAGCCTTAATCATAAACCTAACACTAGCTCTACACCTAACCCTAATTCTAACCCTCACCATACCTCTAAACCTAACTATAATGTCATCCCTTACCATAAATTTAAACCTAACCCTAACCCTAACCCTGGGCTTAAGCTAAACACAAATCTTAGACCTAATCCTAGCCCTAATTTAGCTCTATCTCTAACCCTATCTTAACCCTAGCCCTAAGACTAACTCTAACTCTTGCCCTATTCCTATCCCTAATTCTATCCCTATCTGCTACTGTAAACCTAACACTAACCCTAACACTTCCTTTAAAGTTAGTCCCAGCCCTAACCCTAATTCTAAATCTAAACTTACACCTAAGCCTAAGCCTAACACTAACACTAGCCCTAACTCTAATAATAATTTTAAAACTAGCCCTAATACTAATCCTAGCAGTAAATCAAAACTGAGCAATAGCCCTAACCCTATACCTTAACTTAAACCAAACACTAACACTACACCTAGACCTAAACCTAGCCCTAATTTGATTCCTAAGCCTCACCTTAAAACTAATTCTGAACCTGACTCATATCCTAACACTGACCCTAGCTCTAAACACCACCCTTAACTCAAACTGAACACTAACATTAACAATGGCCCTAATTTGAGTCTTAACGCTAACCATAAACTAACCCTAACCCTGACTCTTGTCCTAACAAGAACTGTAGCTATAAATATTACCCTAGCCTTAAACCTAACCCTACCACTCAACCTACCCCTAACCCTAACACTAAAACTAACCCTAATGGTAACCCTAGTTCTTACATTAGCTGTTACCCTAATCCTAGCCCTAAACCTAACACAAAAACTAGTCCTAAACCAAGCCCTAAACCTAGTTTTAACTCTACCTCTAACCCTAACCATAGCCCTAACCCTAGATCTAAATCAGTCCCTTACACTATGCCAAACCCTAAACCTAAGAGTAATCCTAGACCTATCCATAGTCCTTAGACTAACCAAAACCCTGACCCTATTAATAGTCCTAACCCTAGCCTTCATTTTAGATCTAACACTATCCCAAAACCTAACCCTAACCCTGACCGTTATTCTGACCCTAACACTATACCTAAGTCTAACCCTAACCCCAACCCTAACCAAAAACTTACCATAATCCTATCCCTAGACCTAACTCTGAACCTAACTCTCAGCCTAGCCCTAATCATAGCTCAGAACATAACCCTTATGCTAAAAATAACCCTAAGCCTAATCCTAGTTATAACCCTCACCTTAATCCTAACACAAGACCTAATCCTAACCATAACTCTAGCCCTAACCTTAACTCTAACTGTATGCATTACCCTAAAAATAATCCTTACCATAATGCTAACCCTAGGCTGAACCCTAATCCTATCACTTTCCCCAAACCTATCAATTACCCTAAACCTTCCCTGAACATTAAACCTAACCCAATAATTATGCTAACCGTAACCCTAATGCTAATTCAAGCCCTAACCTAACCTCAAAACTAAACCCTAACACTGACCATGACCCTAATAATTCCCCTAGCTCTAAACCTGACTCTTATGCTACCTAATCCTTACACTAGACATAGGCATAAGCCTAACCCTAAAACTATTCCTAAACTTAACCCTAGTCCTGATATTAACCCTAGCCTTTATCCTAGCACTAATCCTAACACAAACCCTAGCCCTCATCCTAGCCCTAAACATAGCCTTAATTTTATCCCTAACCAAAACCCTAGGCCTAACCCTAACACTAACTGTAGCCCAAATCTTAGTCCTAATTTATCCCTATCCCTAACCCTAATCCTAACTCTGGACCAAAGAATAACTCTCTCACCCTAACCCTAACCCTACTTCTAACTCTATCCCTTACTAGAAACCTAATCCTAGTCCTAACCCTTGGTGTAACTCTAGCCCTATTCATAGCCCTGTCCATAACCCTAGATCTAAATCTAACCATAAATCTAAGCCTAAACCTAAGCCTAAACCTAAACCTAACACTAGCCCTAATGCTAATGCTAATCATAAAACTAGCTCTAACCCTAAATCTAGCCTTAAAACAAAACTGAGTCATAGCCATAACCCTAAACCTTAACCTAAACCAAACCCTAAGCCTACACCTAGCCCTAACCATGTCCCTAATTCTAGTCCTAAACCTAACCCGAAAACCAACTCTGACCCTGACTCTGACCCTAACACTAATCCTGGTTCTAAACTTCATCATCACCGTAAACCTCAACCCAACCCTAGAACTAGCCCTAACTCTAACCCTATAACTAGCGCTAATAATAACCCTACTTCATACATTAGTCAAAGCCTTAACCCTACCCTAACTTAACCCCAAACCTATGGTTATTCTGAGTCCTAAACCTAGCTTTACCATATACCTAAACCTAACCCTAACCCAAAACTAGCCCAAATCCTACACATAACCCTAGTCCTTAGCTTATGTCTAAACCTATTTATTACCCTAACAATAGCCCTAACCCATAAGCTAAGCCTAGGCCTAACTATAACCCTATCCATTACACCAAACCAAACCTAAACGCTAAAACTAACCCTGTCAATACCCTAAACTTAAACTCTAACCTAACCCAAACTCTAACCCTGAGCCTGATCGTAAAAATAACCCTAGGTATATAAACCTGAATCTTAACCTAAACCTAATCCTTAAACTGAACCAAGCCATAAATCTAATACTAAATACAGCCTTAGACCAGACATTAGCCCTAGCCCTAATAATATCCCTAACCCTAACACAAATCCTAAACCTCATCCTAGCCATAAACCTAGCCATAAACCTTAATCATAACCCTAACCTTAACTCTAGCCTAAAACCTAATACTATCCCTTGCTCTAGCCATAAACCGAACCAAAACCACATCCCTTACCCTTAACATAACCCTAACTCTAACCCTAAACCTTTTCGTCACAATTGCCCTATCCTTAGCCCTAGCTTTAACACTAGATCGAAACCCAACTTTAAATCTAAACCTAACTCGATGCCTAAGCCTAAAACTAGCCCTAACTATGAGGCTAATTCTAAAACTAGCCCTAACCCTAGCCCTAACACTAACCCTAGCCATAATTTAGCCCTATCCCTAAACCTAACCCTAATCCTAGCCCTAAGAATAACTCTAACTCTCACACTGGTCCTATCACTCATTCTAATCCTATCCCTTCACATAAACCTAACCAAATCCCAAATCCTAGTCCTAACCCTTGCCTTATCCTTAGCCCTAGCACTAATTTTAGATAAAAACCTAACTCTAAATTTAACCCTAAGCCATAGCCTAAGCCTAAATCTAAGACTAGCACTAACCATAACACTAATCCTAAAAATTTCACTAACGCTAACCCTAGCCCTAAAAGCAAACTGAGCAAAAGCTCTAACCCTAACCCTTAACCTAAACCAAGCCCTAACCCTAAACATAGCCCTAACCCCAGCCCTAGTTCGAGTTTTAAGCCAAACCCTAAAACTAACCCTGACCCTTACTCTGACAATAACACTAACCCCAGGTCTAAATATCACCCTAAACCTAAACATAAACCTAACAGTAAAACTAGCCCTAAAACACTAAAATTAGCCGTAACCATAACCCTAGTACTTACATTAGCCATAACCCTAACCCTAATACTAACTTAACCCAAAACTTAGCCCTAATCATAACCATAAACCTAGCCCTAAAGTGATTTCAAACTCTACCAATTACCATGAACATAACCCTATCCCTAATGCTGAATCGAGCCCTAACTTTAAACCTTAACATATCCCAAATCCTACCCCAGAAGATGACCATAATAATACCCCTAGCTCTAAAGCTGACGCTAACCCTAAACCTAACCCTTACACTAGATGTACCCATAATCCTAACCATAAAATTTTATTTAACCATAATTCTGGACCTGAAATTAGCCCTAGAATTAATCCTAGCCCTAACCCTAAGAAAATTCCCTCAATTAGCCCTAAACCTATCCTTAATCATAACCCTAACCCTATCCACAGCCCTAACCCTAATTCTAACCCTCACCCTACCTCTAAATCTAGCTATAAAGCCATCCTTTACCCCAAATTTTTCCCTAACCCTAAAACTAAACTCTAACTCTAAACTCTAACCCTAATGCTAACCCTAACCATAGGCTTAAATTGAATACTAAACCTAGCCATAATCCTAGCCCTAATTTAGCGCTATCTCTAACCCTAACCCTAAACCTAGCCCTAAGACTAACTCTCGACCTAGCCTGAGCCCTAGTTCTAACCCTATCCCTTACCATAACCCTAAAGGTAGCCATAACCCTTGCAGTATCCTTAGTTCTAGCCCTAACCCTAGATCTAAACCTAATTCCAAATTTAACCCTAACCCTAAGCCTAAGCCTAACATTAACACTAGCCCTAACCCTAGGACTAAAACAAACCAAGTATGAGCCCTAACCCTAAAACTTAACTTAAACCAAATCATAACACTACAACTAGACCTAACCCTAGCCCTAATTCGAGTCCTAACCCTAAACGTAAAACAAACTTTGACCCTGACTCATATCCTAACACTCACCCTAGCTTTACACACCACCCTCCCATTAAACTGAACCCTAACAGTATATCTAGCCCTAATTCAAGTCCTAACTCTAACCCTAAAACTAAGCCTGACCCTGACTCCTATCCTAACAACTAAAATTAGACTTAATCCTAACCCTGGTACTTACATTAGCCATAACCTTAACCCTAGCACTAACTTAACACAAAATCTAGCTCTAATCTGAGCCCTAACCCGAGCTTTAAATTTAACCCTAACCCTAACCTTAACCCTAGCCCTAATCATAACCATAAGCCTAGCCCTAACCCTAGCTCTAACTCTATCCATTATAATAAACATAATGCTAACCCTAGGCCTAAACCTTACCCTATATCTAAAACTATCCCTATCCATTTCCCTAAACTTAACATGAATCATAATATTAAGCCTAACATTATCCTAACTCTAACCCTATAGCTAATTCTATCCCTAAATTTAAGCTTTAACCTATCCCAAACCCTAACCCAGACCTCAACATTAATAATAGGACTATCCTTAATCCTGACCCTAACCTAGACCTTACACTAGATGTAGCCATAATCCTGAATCTAAAACTATCTTTAAACATAATTTTTGACCTGAAAAATTAGCCATATTTCTAATCCTAGGCCTAACCGTAAAACAAACCCTCGCCCTTATATTTCCTTAAACCTAATCTTAATCAATACCCTAACACTAGCCATAGACCTAACCATAATTCTAAACATCAGTCTACCTCTCAACCTACCTATAACACCATCCCTTACCCTAAACTTAATCCTACATCTAACTGTAACTCTATGCTTAAGCTGAACACTAACCCTAAACCTAATCCTAGCCCTAATTCTAGCCCTATCACTAACCCTAACCCTAACTCTAACTTAAGCTCGAAAACTAATTCTAATTCTTACACTAGCCCTATTGCTAGTTCTAACCCTTTCTCTTACCATAACCCTAACCCTAGCCCTATCTTTAGTCCTAGCCCTAACCCTAGATCTAACCCTAACTCTAAATCTAAACTTAACCCTAAGCCTAAGCCTAATACTAACGCTAAACCTAACCCTAATGCTAATTATATTAATAGCCCTAATCTTTGGCCTAGCAGTAAAACAAAACCGAGCAATAGCCCTAACCCTAAACAGTAACTTAAATAAACACTAATACTACACCTAGACCTAGCCCTAGACTTAATTTGAGTCCTAACAGTAACCTTAAAACTAACCCTGACCCTGACTAATATCTTAAACTCACCCTAGCTCTAAACACCATCCTTACTTTAAACCAAAACCTAAAAGTAGCCTTAGCCTTTATTTGAGTCCTAACCGTAACCCTGAATCTGACTCATATCCTAACACTAACCCTAGCTCTAATTATTACCATAAACTTAAACTTAACCCTAACACTAGAACTACCCTAAACCTACCTAAAACTAACCATAATTGTAACCCTAGTTCTTGCATTAGCAATTGCCCTAAACCTTGTCCTAAATCTAACCCCAAAACTAGCTCTAATTTGAGCCATAAACCTAGCTTTAACCCTTACCCTAACCCTAGCCCTAACACTAGCTTAAACCTATCCTTTACCTAAGTGAAACCCTAACCTTAATGGTAACAATAGACCTATCCCTAATCCTTAGGCTAACCAGAATCCTAACAATATTAATAGTCCTGACCCTAGCCCTCATTCTAGCTTTAATCCTATCCCAAACCCTAATGCTAATTCTGACCCTTATTCTGACTCTAACACAAACCCTAGGTCTAAACCTGACCATAACCCTAGAGCAAACCCTAACACTGGCCCTACAGATAACCTTATACTTAAACCTAATCCTAATCCTAGCCCTAAGACTAACTCTAATTCTCACACTATCCTTATCCTTAGTTCTAACCCTATACATTACAGAAAACCTAACCCTAGGCCTAACCCTAGCCCTAACCCTTGCCCTATACTTAGTCCTAGCCCTAACCCTAGATCTAAACCTAACTTGAAATCTAACCCTAACCCTAAGCCTAAGCCTAACACTAAAACTAGCTCTAACCCTAATGCTAATCGTAAAACTAGTGCTAAACCTAAACCTAGCAGTAAAACAAACAGAGCAATAGACCTAACCATAAACCTTAACTTAAACCCAACCCTAGCACTATACCTAGACCTAACCATAGCCTCAGTTTGAATCCTAACCCTAACTTTAAATCTAAGCAAGACCCTGACTCATATCCTAACACTCACCCTAGCTCTAAACACCCTCCTAACCTTAAACTGAAACCTAAAAGTAAACCTATTCCTAATTCGAGTCCTAACTCTAACCCTGATCCTGATTCATATCCTAACACTAACCCTAGTTCTAAATACCATTCTAAACTTAAACCTAAACCTAACACTAGACCTAACCATAACCCTAACCCTAACCCTAAAACTAACCCTCATTGTAAACCTAGTTCTTACATAAGCCATTGCCCTAACATTAGCCCTAACCGTAACCCCAAATAAAGCCTTAATCCAAGCCCTAAACCTAGGTTGAACCCTAAACCTAACTCTAGCCCTAACCCTAGCTCTAAGGCTATACTTTACCCTATGAATAACCCTAACCCTAATGGTAGCCCTAGACCTATGCTTAATCCTTAGGCTAACCAAAATCTTAACCTTATTAAAAGTCCTGACTCTAGCCCTCATTTTAGCTCTAATCCTATCCCAAACCCGAACGGTAACCCTGACCCTTATTCTTACCCTAACATAAACCCTAGTTCTAAACCCGACCCTAACACTAGACTAAAACCTAACACTAGCCCTGTACTTAAACTTAATCCTAAATCTAGCCTTAAATCTAGCCCTATACCTAAACAAAAATGTAGTCCCAGACCTAACAATAACCCTTATCCGAACACAAACACTAACCCTAACTCTAGACCTAAAACTAGTACTAATTCTGGCTGTAACCCTAACTTGAACTCTAACCCAAACACTGAATCTGCCTTTAACAGTAAACCTACTTCTAAACCTGTCCCTAACTGAAAATCTAAACCTAAGACTAGATCTTGACATAACCCTAACCCTAAAACTAGCCCTAATCAAAACCCTACCTCTTACAATACCCACAGCTTTAACCCTAGTCCTAAACCTAAAACAAAAGATAGAGCTAAACCTAGGCTTTAACCTAGCCCTAAGCATAACCCTAGCCCTAACCTAAACCTAATTCTCACCTTAGTCCTAAAGCTAGTTCAAACCTAACCCTTACTAAAACATAAACCTAGAACTATTCATGAATCTAACCCTAAACCTAGACCTAATCCTAACCTTAACCCTAGCCCTAATCCTAGCTCTAAACCCATTACCCTAAACTTAACCCTAACCCTAATCGTAACCCTAGCCTTAACCCTAACCATAATCCTAACCCTAAACAGAAAAATAACCCTAGACCTAACCCTAAACTAAAACTCGCTATAGCCCTAACCATAAATCAAACCCTAGCCCTTACCATAAACCTAAACATAACCATAGACCTAAACCTAAACTTAAATCTAAGCCTGTCCCTAAACCTAAACCTACATATAACCGTATTTTTACCCTAACCCTAACCCTAAATTAATTAAAACC
This sequence comes from Marmota marmota marmota, assembly GCF_001458135.2. Classification (NCBI taxonomy): domain Eukaryota; kingdom Metazoa; phylum Chordata; class Mammalia; order Rodentia; family Sciuridae; genus Marmota; species Marmota marmota. Next base: position 20,253 of record NW_026006479.1, read on the forward strand.
ATTTCCCTAATCCTGACCCTAACCCTAAACCTACCATAATCCTATCCCTAAACATAATCCTGAACCTAACCATTGCTCTAACCCCAGGCATTACTCAGAACTTAACTCTTACACTAAACATAATACAAACCCTAAACATATTTCTAACCCATACCCTAACACTAACTCAAGACCTAATCCTAACAATAAGTCTAGCTATAACCTTAGCTCTAATTGTATCCATTACCCTTATCATAACGCATACCCTATTGCTAACTCTAGGCCTAACCCTAATCAAGAACTAATCCTAACCATAACCCTACCCTAAACTTAACTCTAACTGTATCCATTACCCTAACCATAACCCTTTCCCTAATGCTAATCCTAGGCCTAACCCTACAATTATTACTAACTCCAACACTATCAGTTACCCTAAACCTAACCTGTACCCTAAATCTAACCCTATCATTACTTTAACCATAACCCTAATGCTATATTGAGCCCTAAACCTAAACTCAAACATAAAAGAAACTGTAACCATGACCCTGACCCTAATAATTCCCCTAGCTCTCCCCTAACCCTTACACTAAACCTAATCCTTAAATTAGACCTAGCCAAAACCTAACCCTAAACTATCCATCACCATAACCCTAGACTTGACATTAGCCCTAGATATAATCCTAACCCTAACCCGAACACAAACCCTAACCCATATTAGCCCTAAACATAGCCTTAATCATAAATCTAACCTTAAACCTAGGCCTAATTTAAAAACAACCCTATACCTAATCTTAGACCTACCTTAGCCCTATCCCTAACCCTAACCCTAACCCTAATCCTAACCATAGCCCTAAAACTAAGTCTAACTCTCTCCCTAGCCCTAAAACTAGTACTAACCCTATTCCTTACTGGAACTCTAAACATAACCCTAACCCTAGGCCTAACCCTAGCCATTTCCTTAGCCCTGTTCCTAACTCTAGATCTAACCTTAACTCTAAATCTAACCCTAATGAAAAGCCTAAGCCTAAACCTAAGAGTAACCCTAATCCTAACACTAATGCTACTCTTAAAACTAGCCATAACTCTAGCCCTAGCCCTAATACAAAACTGAGCCATAGCCGTAACCCTAACCCTAAACCTAAACCAAAACCTAACCCTACACCTAGCCCTAACCCTAACCCTAATTTGAGTTTTAAGCAGAACTCTAAAACTAACCCTAACCCTGATTCTGATGCTAACACTAACCCCAGCCTTAAACATCGCCCTAAACATAACCCTAAATATAACACTAGACCTAGCCCTAACCCTAACCCTAAAACTAGCCCTAATTGTAACCCTAGTTCTTACATTAGCCATAAACCTAACCCTAGACCTAACTTAACCCAAAACCTAACCTAATGTGAGCCATAAACCGAGCTTTAACCCTAACCCTTACCTTAACCCTAAACCTAGCTCTAACAATAACCATAAACTTAGCTCTAACCCTAGCTCTAACCCTATCCATTACCCTAACCATTATCCTAACCCTAATGCTAACCCTAGTCCCTAACTTTACTATATCCTTAATCCCTGTCCATTACCCTAAACCTAACTTGAAACATTAACCTAACTCTATGATTACCCTAATTCAAGCCCTAAATTTAAACCTTAACCTATCCCAAACACTAATCACGACCATGATCCAAACAATACCTTTAGCTTTAAACCTGACCCTAACCTTAAACCTAACCCTTACACTACATCTAACCTAATCCTAAAACTGTCTTTAACTGTAAAGCTGGACCTGAAATTAGCCCTAGCCGTAATCCTAGCCCTAAACCTCGTCTTAGTCCTTACCCAAACCAGAATCTGAGGTTTAACCCTAATTTTTATCCTCACCCAAGCCCTAAACCTAGCTATAACCCCATCCCTTAACCTAAACCTAACCATAACCCTAAACCTAACCATAATCTTAAACATAACCATAACCCTGGCCTTAACCCTAGGCCTAACACTAACACTAAGCCTAGCACTAACACTAATTTAATCCTAACCTAACCCTAAACCTAGCCTTAAGACTAACTCTAATTCTTGCCCTAGCCCTATCCCTAGTTCTATCCTCAGCCCTAGCCCAACCCTGGATTTAAACCTAACTCTAAATTTAAACCAAACTCTAAATTTATCCATAACCATAATCCTAATCCAAACCCTAACACTAGCCCTAACAATAATGCTAATACTAAAATTTTCCTTACTCCTAGCCCGAGCCATAAAACAAAACCAAGCGATATCCCTAACCCTTAACCTAAACAAAACCATAAACCTACATGTAGCCCTAAACCTAACTCTAAAATATTCCTGAACCTGATATTGATACTAACACTAATCCTAGCTCTAAACATCACCCTAATCTTAAATTAACAATAATACTAGACCTAGCCTTAACCCTAACCCTAAAACTAGGCCTAATTTTAAGCCTAATTTGCAAATTAGTCATTGTCATAACCCTAGCCCTAAACCTAACAAAAATCCTACGCCTAATATTTGTCCTAACCCAATCTTAAACCCTTATCTTAACCATAACACTAGCCATAACCCTAACGCTAACCTGAGCCCTAACCCGAGCTCTAACACAATCTCTTACCCTAAGCCATAACCTAAACCAAATGCTAACCCGGGTCCTAACCATAATCTTTATCCTAACTTAAACATTAACAGTATAACTAGTCCTAACCATAACCCTCATTCTAGTTCTAACCCTAACCCTGATCCTTATTCTGATCCAAACAGTAACCCTAGGTCTAAACCTGAACCTAACCCTATACCCTACTAGTAATGCTATAACTATACCTAACCCTAACACTATATCTAGACTGAAAACTAAACCTAAATATAGCTGTAATTCTAGCCCTAGACCCAAGCAAATTTCTAGCTTTAGCCCAAAGATAACCTTTAACCTAAATTAACACTTACCCTACCCCTAGACCTAACACTAGTCCTAATTCTGGTTCTAAACCTAACCCTTATCCTATCTAGAACCTATCTAGAACCGTGACCCTAACATTAATATATCTCTAAACCTCAACCTAACCCAAAACCTAATCCGAACACTAGACCTAGCCATACCCTAATACTAAAACAAGCCCCAATCATAAACCTAACCCTAACCCTATTTTAACCCTAAGCATAAAACTAAAAGTAGCCCTAACCCTAAACATAGTCCTAACCCTAGCCCTAAACCTAACACAAAACCTAGCCATAATCCTAGGTCTAAATTTAGCCTTAAGCATAACCCTAACCCTAACCCTAGCCCTAACACTAACCCTAACACTAACCCTTGGCTTAGACCTAACCCTAGCTCAAAGCCAAACCCTTACTGTAAACATTACTCTAGCCCTGTCCTAAACCATAACCCTAACCCTAGATCTTATCCTAACCTTAATTCTAGCTCAAACTTTAGTTCTCCGCCTGTCAGTTACTCTAACCCTAATTATAACCCTATTTCTAACACTAAACCTAACCCTAAACATAAACGTATCCCAAGACCTAACCATAAACTTAAACCTCACCATAGCCCTAACCCTAGCAGAAACATTAAGCCTTACACTAAACCTAATGCTAAAACTAGCCGTAATCTGTACCCTAACCCTAACTCTAAATCTAACATTATCCATTACCCTAAACCTAAACTTAACTGTAAGGAAAACTCTAGCCATTACCCTAACTCTAAACCAAAACTGAACCATAAACATACCCCTAGACCTAAACATAAGTCTAACCCTCACCCTAGCCCTAACCCTAGCTCAAACACTAACATTTACCATAACCTAAACCCTAGCCCTATCCCTATATCTAACTCTAATCCTAGACTTAATCCGAACAATAACCTAGTCCTAACACTAGCTCTAAATCTAACTATTATACTAAACATAATACTAACCAAATGCTAACCTTAACCCTATTGCTAAATCTAACCCATCCATTACCCTAAACCTTAAATAAAACCTAAACCTAACCCTATCCATTGACCTAACCCTAAGCCTAAACCTAACACTAATTCAAGCCCTAACCCTAAACTTTGGCCTTAACCAAATGCTAAACCTGACCTTAATCCTAATAATACCCCTAACTGTAAAACTGACCCTTTCCCTAAACATAGCCCTAGCCCTAGTTCTAGCCCTGAACCTAACAGAAACCCTAGCCCTAAATCTAGCCTTATTCCTAGACTAAACACTAACCCTACCAATAATCCTAATTCTAACCCTCACCCTAGCCCTAAAGCTAGCTATAACCCCACCCATTCTCCTAAACTTAATCCTGAAACCAATTCTAATCCTAAACCTAGAACTACCACTAGGCCTAATCCTAACACTAAACCTAACCCTAATCCTAGCCCTAATTTAGCNGGAGCATACTAAGAATTGTAGAAAGATAAATCCTGCCCAGTGTCCAAAAAGTTGAAGAAAAACTAACTCTAACCCTAACACTAGTTCTAACAGTTGCCTAACTCTAACCTAACACTAAGCCTAACCTGTTAAGAAGACCTTTGATCATAAAAGTTTTAAACTTGGGGAGACTAGTGGGGCGAGCTTACATATGAATCCTGCACAATATCAAAGAAATCTGACCAAATAATTGGGGGAGGCATTTCAGTACATGCATATTGCCCTGTTTTCTCCTTACATGCTCTTGGATAAAGTTATTTTGCATGCTTCAGCTTATGGCTATATTTACGAGGAAGAAACCAGCGAGTGTCCACAGACAACTGATTGAGTATGTGAAGTTTCAACCAGCCAGCAACAACCTTCTGATTTCCAGCTCCATTTTACCCATATAGGTAAAAATGAAGTGAGACATTAAAAACAAACAATTCCCAACAGCGAACCATTGAACAGAGAAGACCCAAAACTGGGGCACACAGTAAGGCTAGGTAAAAGATGAATCTTCCCAGTATCAAAGAAATTTGAACAAAACAATCTCTAAACCTAACACTACCTCTAAAGCTAGCCCTAATGATAACACTAACACTTACCTGTTTAGAGAATCATTGATCCTAGAACTGACAACCTTGAGGAGCCTAGTAGAGCAAGCTCAAAAATGAATACTGTGTAGTATCAAAGAAATCTGATCAAACTGTTGGGAGACTTATTTCAGTACATACATGTTTCTCTATTTTCTCCTTAAAGGCTCTCAGATATAGTTTCTTTTGCATGCTTCATCTTTGTCCTTCCTTCAAAAGAAAGAAACCAGATAGTGCCCACTGAGAACTGATTGTGTTAAGTCTCAAGCACGTCCTCCCAACCCTATTTGATTTCCAGCTCAATTTTCATTCACATCTATAAGCCATAATAAAGGGAAACTTTAAAAACAAACTGTTCCTGACAGCGAACCATTGAACCGACAAGGCCTAAACCTGTGGAGCATAGTAAGGCCAAGTAAAAGATGAATCCTGCCCAGAATCATAGAAATTTGAAGAAAACTAGGGCCACATGGGTGCTCTTGGTGCAGATGGAAGGCTCAGCTGCGCAGTTTCTATGGGCGCAAACAACTCTCTCAGCCACTCAGGCACTCTCTTCACAGATGGAAGGCAGGACAGAATGCAGAGGCTTTGCTTGTGGGTCACCAGACCAAGATCTGGACACAGTACAAGGTCACTCCAGAACCACCCACCTCATCAAACACCATACATGGTTAATAGATGGAATCCATCTTGCAAAACCTTACTTGCCATCTGTCAGTGGGCATGGCTACCAGCTTGTTTCTGAAGTTTAATAGGTACCCGGTTTCCAACTCCCCTACCTTCAGCTGTGAAACTCAAGATTTTCCTCACAAGCTTTTGGGGGGTGTAGCTATCAATGCGGAACATCAACTCTACAGGCACCTGATTTCCAATTCAGACACTAAGAATAGGGAGGCTCCAGGTAGAAGCTCAAGCCCTCTCACCCTAGCAACCTCTACCACCCTGAGCACAGAGACTCAAGCTAGGAATAGACAACTCCAACTACTTCAAGAAAAGAAATCAGAGTTCTGAGAGACTTTTTATTTTTTCTTTCTTACTTTGTTTTTCTTGCTCTTCTCATCCATTCTCCTCTACCCTTCCCCCTCTGGTCCTCACAACCTCAACATATGTGAAACCAAAAACTTTGCATGATATCGGACTTTAAGAACTGAATTACTAGAATTGTATAATATACAGGAATTCCAAGGCCCCACCTCACTACCTCTTTATTTGTTCTTATTTTCTTTATCCCTCTTTTTCTTTCTTATCTTGTTTTTTCCTTCTTTTTTCTTCCTCCCTCCACCCCACTTTCAGCCTCCTAATATTTACTATTTATATATAAGTTAATTTTATGAATACAGATAACGAGTTTGAATTTATACATTCTTCCATAAATTCCCCCTGTTTATTCATTAGAGTTCTCCCTCAAAGTTGCAATGTTAGATTAACCACATACCCTCATTTCTTTCCCCCTTAACATAGCATCCTACCCCTGACACTCAGTTCTGTACACCACCAGAAATGGTATGCCTTTTTTGAAATTAATGACTATATTTTAAATAATATTTGAAGCCAACATCTGTAGACACAGAGTCTAAATATAAAAATATTTATAATGGTTAGGCTTAGGCTTTGGGTTAGGGTTAGATTTAGAGTTAGGTTTTTATCTATAGTTAGGGCTGGGGCTAAGGATAGGGCAAGGATTAGGTCTAAGGTTTGGGTTAGGTTTAGGATTATGGTATGGGATAGGGTTAGAACTAATGATAGGGCTAGTATGAGAGTTAGAGTTAGTATTAGGGCTAGGATAAGGGTTAGGGTTAGGGTTAGGAATAGGGCTAAATTAGGGCTAGTGTTAGTGTTAGGTTTAGGCATTGGGATAGGGTTAGAGTTAGGATTACATTTAGGGTAAAGTATTGGGTTATAGCTAGTTTGAGGGCTAGGGCAAGGGTTAGTATTAGGGTTATGGCTACGGTTAGTTTTAGGGTTATGATTAAAGCTAGGTTTAGGGCTAGGATGAGGGGTAATGTTTGTGTTAGGGTTAGGGCTAGTAATAGGGCTAGGGCTAATATCAGGTCTAGGGTTACTGTTAGGGATAGATTTAGTGTTAGGTTTATGGCTTGGTCCAGTATAGGGGTTAGGTGAATACTAAGGGTCAGTTTTAGAGCTAGGGGTATTATAAGGGTCAGGATCAATGTGAGGATTTGGGTTAGGTTAGGGTTTAGATTTAGAGCTTGAATTATCATTAGGGTTTTGGGTTAAGTTAATGAAAAGTTTAGGTTTAGGATTTAGGTGTGGTTTATTGTGATGGATAGGGTTATGGTTAGGCCTAGAGTTAGCATAAGGGTTATCATTAGGGTAATGGATAGGGTTAGACCTAAGATTAGGGATAGGGTTATGTATATAGGATTAGGGCTTTTGTTTGTGTTAGGGTTAGTGTTTAGCTGTGGTTTAGTGTAATGGATAGGGTTAGGGTTAGGCCAAGGGTTAGCATAATGGGTTAAAGTTAGGGTAATTGATAGGTTTAGACCTAAGATTAGGAGTAGAGTTATGTATAGGATTAGGGTTTTTGAGGGGTTAAGATTAGATTTACATTTAGAGTTAAAGCTAGGTTTAGCAGATGGGGATATGGCTCAAGAAGAAGCATGCTCTTCTGGCATGTGCTGGGTGCTGGGTTTGATCCTCAGCACCACATGCCAATAAAATAAATATGTTGTGTCCACCAAAATCTAAAATTAAATATTAAAAAAATAGTTTTAGGACTTGGATTAGGGCTAGGTTTTGGGTTAGGTTAGGGCTAGGTTTAAGGCTATGGGTAATGTACAAATTAGCGTTATGATTAGAGCTAGTGATAGGGTCAGGGATAGGGCTATGTCTAGTGTTAGTGTTAAATTTATGATTATGATGATGTTTAGAGCTAGGTTTAATGTTAGGGTCAGAGTCAGAGTCCAGATTAGTTTTCAGGTTAGGGTTAGGACTAGAATTAGAGATAGGATTAGGGCTAGGTGTAAGGTAAGGTTTATGATTCAGTTTTATTTTAGGGCTAGGGGGAGAGTTAGGGCTAGTTTTAGGATTAGGGCTAGTTTTAGTGTGAGGTTTAGGCTTAGGTTTAGGGTTAGATTTAGACATAGTTTTAGATCTAGGCTTTTAGCTAGGATTAAGGATAGGGCTAGGAGTAGGGCTAAGTTTAGGGTTAGGTATAGGGTGATGATAATGGATAGGATGAGTAATAGTTTAAGTGTAGGGCAAGGGTTTGAGATAGCCTTAGGCCTAGGGTTAGGGTTGGATTAGTGATAGGGCTAAATTAGGGCTGGAATTAGGACTAGGGTTAGTGTTAGGATTTGGCTGAGGTATAGGGCTAGGGTTATTGTTAGGGTTAGGGTTAGGTTATGTTTAGGTTAAGGGATGGGATTATAGCTACTTTTAGGACTAGGGTGAGGATTATATTTAGGGTTATGGTTAGAGATAGGTTTATGATTAAGGTAAGGTTTATGGCTAGAATGTGGTCTAAGGTTTGTGTAAGGATTAGGACTAGGATTAGAGCTGGGCTAATTTCAGGTCTAGGGTTACAGTTAGGGAGAGTTTTAGTGTTAGGTTTATAGCTATGTCTATTGTAATGATCAGATTTCTTGTTAGGGTCAGGTTTAGAGCTATGCATATTATTAGGGTCAGGGTCAGGTTTAGGGTTTTTATCAGATTAAGGTTTAGGTTTAAGGGTTGAGTTATCATTATGATTTGGATAGGTTAATGATAGCTTTAGGTTTAGAGTTCAGATTCGATATAGGTTAATGAATAGGGTTAGGGTTAATCATAGGATTAGGGTTCGACCTAGGGTTAGCAGAAGCTTTAGGGTTATCATTAGGGTAATGGATAGTGTTAGAGCTAATTATAGGGCTAGTGTTATACTTAGGATTAGGTCTAGGGTTAGGCCTACGTTTAGGGTTAGGACTGAGGTTAGGGTTATGTTTAGCTTTAGGGTTAAAGCTAGGGCAGGGCTTGAGTTAGGGCTAAGGTTTGCAATAGGTTAGAGCTATGGCAAATGTAAGAATGTTGTTATGACTAGGGCTACTTTTAGGGTTAATGTTAGAGCTAAGTATAGTTTTACGGTTAGGTTTAGGTTTAGGATGATGTTTAGAGCTAGTGTTAGTGTTAGTGTAAAGTCAGTGTTCAGTCTAGGATTATGGTTGATGGGAAAGCCAGAATTAGGACTAGGCTTAAGACAAGGGGAAGTGTTAGTGTTTGGCTTTAGGCTAAGTGTTAGTATTAGGGAAACGGCTAGAGTTATGGATAGATAAGGATTAGGTTTACCTCTAGGGCAAGTATTAGGGTTAGGTTTAGGTATAACTTTACCAGTAGGGCTAGTGTTAGGGTTCAGTTTTGGGTTAGCTTCCAGTTTAGACCTATGATTAGTGTTAGGGTCAGAATAAGGGTCAGGGTTAGGGTTAGGGTTTGGGTTATGTTTAGAGCTAGAATGAGGACTAGGGTTCGGACTACTGATAGGGTTAGTGTTTGGGTTAGGTTAAGTAATAGAATTAGGATTAGGATTAGCATTATGTTTAGGGTTTGGCATAGGGTAACAGATAGGGTTAGAGCTAGGGTTAGGGCTAAGGTTAGGGTTAAAGCTAGGTTTAGGGCTCGGATTAGGGCTAGTTTTTGTGTTAGGGTTATGGATAGGTTTAGAGCAATGGCTAATGTAAGAACTATGGTTTTTAGGGTTAGTGATAGGGTGATGGTTCGGGTTTAAACCTGTAGTGTTAGGAATAGGTTTAAGGTTAGGGTGAAATTTAGAGCTAGTGTTAGTCTTAGGTTAAGAGTTAGGGTCAGGTTATTTTTAGGGTAAGGGTTAGGACTAGAATTAAGTCTAGGGTTATTGTAAGGGTTCAGTTTAAAGTTAGGATGGTGTTTAGAGCTAGGGTGAGTGTTAGGATATGAGTCAGATTTAGGGTTAGTATTAAGGTCAAGATTAGGACTCGGATTAGGGCTAGGGTTAGGTCTAGGTGTAGTGATAAGTTTTGGTTTAAGTTAAGGTTTAGGGTTAGGGCTATTTCTCGGTTTAGTTTTACTGCAAAGGTTAGTGATAGGACTAGTTTTATGATTAGCATTAGAGCTAGGGCTAGTGTTAATTATAGGTTTAGGCTTAGGTTAGGGTTAGATTTAGAGTTAGGGTTAGATCTTGGGTTAGGACCATTAATTAGTATTTGGCAAAAATTATGGCTAAGTTTAGGGCTAGGGTTAGGACTAGGTTTAGGATTACATTAATGGATAGGATTAGAAGTATGTATAGGGCTAGTGTGAGAGTTAGAGTTAGTCTTAGGGCTAGGGTTATGGTTAGGGATAGGGATAGGGTTAAATTAGGGCTGGGATTAGGTCTAGGGTTAGTGTACACCTTTGGTCTAGAGTTAGGGTTAAGGTTAGGGTTAAATTTAGGGTAAGTAATGGCATTATGGCTAGGTTTAAAGATAAGTTGAAAGTTAGAATTAGGATTAGGGAAATGGTTGTTTAGAGTAATTATTAAGGCTAGGTTTGGGGCTAAGATGAGGGCTATGGTTTATTTTAGTGTTAGGAGTAGGATTAAGGCTAGGGCTAATATCAGATCTAGGGTTATGGTTAAAGATAGTTACAGAGTTAGGTTTATGGCTACATGTAATGTAAGGGTTAGGTTTAGGGTTAGGGTCAGGTTTAGAGCTAGGGGAATTATTAGGGTAAAGGTCTGGGTTAGAAGTCTGGGATATGTTTAAGGTTCAAAGATAGGGCTCAAATTAGTGTTATGGTTTGTGTTAGTGTAATGATAGGATGAGGTTTAGGGTTTAGGTTTGGTATAGAATAATTGATAGGTTTAGGATTAGGGATAGGATTAGGTTTAGGCCTAGAGTTATGGTTATGGCAATGGATAGGGTTAGAGATAGGGTTAGGGCTAGGGTTATGTTTTGATTACAGCTAGGGTTAGAATTAGGGTTAGGGTTAAGCTCAGGTTAGGGCTTGGATTAGGGCTAGGTTTTGGGTTAAATTAGTGCTAGGATTAGGGGTAAGGCTAGTGTAAGTACCAGGGTTACAATTAGGGTTAAATTTAGGGTTAGGGTAGTTGTAGGTCTAGTGTTAGGTTTAGGTTTAGGGTTAGGGTGATGTTTGGACTAAGGTTAGTATTATGGTCAGAGTTAGGGTCAGTATTAGTTCTAGTTTTCAGCTTAAAACTAGAATTAGAGCTAAGATTAGGGTTAGGGTTAAGGGTTGGTTTAGGGTAAGGGTTAGGGTTAGGGCTATGGCTCGGTTTTGTTTTAGGGCTAGGGTTAAAGTTAGATTTAGAGTTAGGGTTAGGGTTAGGGTTAGGCTTAGGGTTAAGGTTTAATTTAGAATTAAAATTGGATCTACATTAGGGCTAGAGCTAATGATAGGGATAGGGTTAGTTCTGGATTTAGGGCTAGGATTAGGGTTCCAATAAGGGATAGGGTTAGAACTAGGTTTGGGGCTAGGGTTAGAGTTAGAGTTAGTTGTAGAGCTAGGCTTAGGGATAGGGTTAGAAATAGGACTAAATTAGGGCTAAGATTAGGGCTACAGTTAGTTTTTGGGTTAGGCTTAAAGTTAGGTTTGGAGTTAGGATTAAGGCTAGGTTTAGGGCTAGGATAAGGGCTGGGGTTTGTTTTAGGTTTAGTGCTAGAATTAGGGCTATGGCTAATGTCAGGTCTAGGCTTATGGTTGGAGATAATTTTAGGACTAGTTTTATGGCTAGGTCTAGTGTAAGGGTTAGGTTTACTGTAAAATTCAGCTTTAGAGATAGGAGATATATTAGGGTCAGGGTTAGCGTTAGAGTTCATTTGAGGTTAGGGCTTAGGGTTAGAGCTTGAATTAGCACTAGGTTGTGTGTTAGGGTAATGATAGGGTTTTGTTTTGAGTTTACATTAGGTTTAGGGTAATTGATAGGGTTAGGGTTAGCTGTAGGGTTAAGGTTAATCCTAGGGTTCACATTAGGTTTAGGTTTATGGTTAGTATTATAGATAGCATTAGAGCTAAGTTTAGGGCTAGGTTTATGGTTAGGAATAGGTCTTGAATTAGGGATACGATTAGGGTTAAAACTAGGGTTAGGTTTATGTTTATGTTTAGCATAAGGTTTAGTATTTTTTTTTTTAAAGAGAGAGTGAAATTTTTTTAATATTTATTTTTTTACTTTTCGGCAGACACAACATTTTTGTTTGTATCTGGTGCTGAGGATCGAACCCTCACCACATGCATGACAGGTGAGCATGCTACCACTTGAGCCACATCCCCAGCCCCAGGGTTAGGTTTTGAGCTAGGATTAGGGCTAGGGTGAGGGTTAGGTTTAGGGTAACTTCTATGGATAAGATTATAGTACTCATAGGGTTAGGGTTAGGATTAGGTCTAGGGACATCTTTAGGGATAGGGTTAGGGTTAGGGTAATATATAATTAGATATAGATTTAGGGCTATGTTTAACATTAGATTGTGGTTTAGGCTTAGATTTAGGGGATTTAGGGCTATGGTTATGTTTAGGTTTATAGAAAGGGTTAGGGTTTGATTTAGAGTTACGTCTATGGCAAGTGTGATGTCTAGGTCAGGTCTAGGTTTAGTTCTCCATTTAGGTTTAGGTTTAGCACTAAGCCTAGCATTATCAATAAGCTTATGTTTAGGTTTAGAGTAATGGGTTGGTTTAGAGCTAGGTATAGGGCTAAGGCTAAGGTTAGGATTAGGGCTAAGGTTAGGGTTAGACTAAGGGATAGGTGTAGGTTTATGTTTAGAGTAATATTTAGCCTGTGAACTAGGATTAGGACTAAGTCGAGGGTTAGGTTAGAGTTAGGGCTAGGGTTAATGTTGGCGTTTTTCTTAAGGCTTGATGTAGGCCAAGGATTAGCTCTAGATTTTGTGTTAGGTTTAGGTTTAGGCTTAGGGTTAGCGCTATGGGTAATGTAAGAGCTAGGGTTATGTTGAAGGCTAGTTTTAGGGTTAGGGTTATGGCTAGGTCTAGTGTTAGGTTTCAATTTTTTGGTAGGGTCAGATTTAGAGATAGGTTTACTCTAAAGGCAGGGTCAGTGTTTGGGTTAGAATTAGAGTTAAGGTTACAGCCAGAATTAGGACTAGGTATAGGTATAGGGGAAGGGTTAGTGTTTGAGTTAGGTTAAGGATTGTTGTTAAGGATAGGGCTAGGTTTATTTTTAGGTCTAGGGCTAGAGTTAAGGCTAGATTTAAAATTTGGTTTAGATGTAGGGCTAGTGTTAGGGTTTGGTGTAGGGTTAGGGTCAGTTTTAGACCTAGGGTTAGTGTTAGTGTCAGAATAAGAGTCAGGGTTAGGGTTAAATTTTGAAATAGGTTTAGAGCTATAATGAGGGCTAGGGTTAGGACTATTAATAGGGTTAGGATTTTGGTTAGCCTAAGAATTAGAGATAGGTCTAGGGTTACCATTAGGATTAGGGTTTTTCTTAGGTTAAGGGATAGCCTTAGAGCTAGGGTTAATGCTAGAGTTAGGGTTAGAGTTAGGGTTAAATATAGGTTTAGAGCTTGGATTAGGGATGATGTTTTTGTTAGGGTTAGGGCTAGATTTGGGCATTGGCTAATGTAAGAGCAAACGTTACAATTAGGGTTAGTTTTAGGGTTAGGGGTAGAGTTAGGTCTAGTGTTAGGTTTAGTTTTAAGGTTTTGGTAATATTTAGAGCTAGGGTTATTGTTAGAATATGAGTCAGCATCAGGATTAGTCTTAGGGTCAGGATTGGACTCAAATAAGGGCTAGGGTTTCTGTTAGTGTTTGGTTTAAGTTTAGGGCTGTTTTTAGAGCTAGGGTGACTGTTAGAATATTAGTAAGGGTCAGGGTTATCTTTAAGATTAGGGTTATGACTTGAATTAGGGCTAGGGTTACTGTTAGGGTTTGGTTTAAGTTTAGGGTGGTCTTTAGAACCAGGGTCAGTGTTAGGATATGAGTCAGGGTAAGGGTAAATTTTAAGGTTAGGGTGAGGACACAAATTAGGGCTAGGATCATGTCTAGCTGTAGTGTTAGGGTTTGGTTTAAGTTAAGGTTTAGGGTTAGGGCTGTTGCTCAGTTTTGTTTTAGTCCTCGGTTGGTTCAGAGTTTGGGCTAGTTATAAGATTAGCATTAGCGTTAGGGCTAGTGTTAGTGTTAGGATTTGGGTTAGGTTTAGATTTGGATTTAGCATTAGATATAGGATTAAGGCTAGGTCTAACTATAGGTTAAGGGTTAGGGCTAGGGTTATGGTTACAGTAACAGATAGGGTTAGAAAAGGGCTTGGGCTAAGGTGAGATTTAGAGTTAGTCTTAGGCCTAGGGTTTTGGTTAGTTTTAGGGACAGGGCTAAGTTAGGGCTAGTATTAGGGCTAGGGTTAGTGTTCAGCTTAGGCCTAGTGTTAAGGCTAGGGTTATAGTTAATTTTATGCTAAGGTATCGTTTTATAGCTATGTTTAGCGGTAGGGTGAGGGTGAGAATAAGGGTTAGGGCTAGGGTTAAGTTTAGGGTTATGATTAAGGCTAGGTTAAGGGTAGGATGAGGGCTAGGGTTAATGTAGGGTTAGGTCTAAAATTAGGGCTTGGGCTAATGTCAGGTCTAGTGTTACAGTTTGGGGTTGATTTAGAGTTAGGTTTTTGTCTAGTGTAAGTGTTAGGCTTAGGGTAAGAGTCAGGTTTAGAGCTAGGTGTAGTTTTAGGGTCAGGATGAAGGTTAGGGTTTGTTTTAGATTAAGATTTAGGGATAGGGCTCAAATGAGCATTAGGGTTAGAGTTAGGGTTAGGGTAATTGATTGGGTTAGATTTTATGTTTCAGGGTAGGTTTAGGGTAATGGAGAGGTTTAGGGTTAGCAAAAGGATTAGGGTTATGCCTATGGTTAGCATTAGGATTAATGTTATCATAAAGATAATATATAGGTTTAGAGCTATGCTTATGGCTAGGGTTAGGTTAGGATTGGGGCTAGAGTTAAGTTAGATTTTTGTTTAGGGCTAGTAAACCTAACTTAGTGTTAGGGTAAGGGTTATATTTAGGGTAAAGTTTAGGTTTTGAGCTAGGGTTAGGTCTAGGACGATGGTTAGATTTAGTGTTATAGTCAGGGTTATGTTTAGTGTTAGGGCTAGGGTTTTCATTAGTTTTAGGATTAGGTTTAGGGTAATAGATTGGGTTAGATGTAAGTTTAGCTTTATGGTTAAGGTTAGGTTTAGCTTTAAATTTAGTTTTAGGTCTACGTTTACTGTAGGTTTTAGGGTAAAAGATAGGGTTTTAGTTAGGGTTAAGGCTATGACAAGGTTTAGGGTTAGGTCTAGGGTTTGGTTTATAGTTTGGATTAGGGTTTTGGTTAGGATTAGGAATAGGGTTATCATTAGGGTTAAGGTTAGAGTTAGGGTTATGGCTAGGTTAGAGCTAGTGTTAGGTCTAGTGTTAAGGTTAGGATTAGGTCTACTGTTAGGGTTAATGTTAGGGATAATGCTAGGGTTATGTTTAGGCTAAGGGTTAGGCTTTGAGCTAGGGTTAGGACTGAGGTGAGGTTTAGGATTTGGGTTAGGACTAGGGTTAGGTTTAGGGTGAGGGTTTTGCTTAGTTATGTTTAGGTCTTGTAGGGTTAGGGCTATTTAAGTTTTGTGTTAGGTTTAGGCCTAGGATTAGTGCTATGTGTAATGTAAGATCTAGGGTTCTGATTACAGCTGGTTTTAGGGTTAGGGTTATGGCTAGGTTTAGTGTTAGGTTTAGCTTTTGGGTTAGCGTCAGGTTTAGAGCTAGGTTTAATGTTAGTGTCAGGGCCAATGTCTAGGTTAAACTTAGGGTTAAGATGAAAGCCAGAATAGGACTAGGGTTAGGTCTAGTGGTAGGGTTAGTGTTTGGTTTAGATTAAGGGTTATTATTAGGGCTAGCACTAAGTTTTTGTTTTAGTCAAGGGCTAGAGTAATAGCTAGATTTAGGATTAGGTTTAGGTCTAGGGCTAGTGCTAGGGATAGTTTTAGGTATAAGTTTACTGGTAGGGCTAGTTTCAGGATTTTGTTTTAGTTTAGGGTCAGGTTTAGAGCTATAATTAATGTTAGGGTCATAATAATTGTGAAGGTTAGGGTGAGGTTTTGGGTTCGGGTTAGATCTAGAATGAGGGCTAGTGTTAGGACTAGTAATAGGGTTATTGTTTGGGTTTGGCTAAAAATTAGGATTAGGTCTAGAGTTAGCATTATAAATAGGGTTTTGCTTAGGGTAATGGATAAAATTAGAACTAGGGTTAGAGCTAGGATTAGGGTTAGGTTTAGGGCTGGCTTTATTGTTAAGGTTAGGGTTAAATCTAATGTTAGGGCTCGGATTAGGGCTATTTTTTTGTTAGAGTTAGGGCTAGGGTTTGCCTAAGGCCAATATAAAAACTAGAGTTAAGATTAGGGTTAGTTTTAGGGTTAGGGTTTCGGATAGGTCTAGTGTTAGCATTAGTTTTAGGGTTAGGGTGATATTTAGAGTTAGGTTTGTGTTTGGATATGAGTCAGGGTGAGGGTTAGTTTTAGGCCTAGGACTCAAATTAGAGCTCGGGTTGTAGCCAGTTATGGATTAGGGTTCGGTTTAGTTAAGGTTTAGGGTTAGAGCAATGGCTCGGTCTTGTTTTAGGGCTAGGGCTTGGATTAGAGCTAGTGTTTTGATTAGCAATAGTGTTATATCTAGTGGTAAAATGAGGTTTGGGCTTAAGATTCGGGTTAGATTTAGAGTTATGGTTATATCTAGGGTTAGGGCTGTGGCTAGGGTTTAGGCTCGGGTTTGCGCTATTGTGAGGGTTATGGTAATGAATAGGGTTATAAATAGAAATAGGGCTAGGGTGTGAGTTAGAGTTAGTCTTAGGGCTAGGGTTAGAAGTAGGTTTAAGTTTAGGGTTCAAATAGGGCTAGGATTAGTGCTAGCAAAAGTGTTAGGGTTAGGCCTATGGTTGGGGCTAGGGTTAGGGTTAGTTTTAGGGGAAGGGATGGGAAGGACTAGTAATAGAGTTAGGGTTTGGGGTAAGCTAAGGATTAGGGTTAGAACTAGGGTAGCATAAGGGTGAGAATTTGGCTTAGGGTAAGGAATAGGATTAGAGCTAGGATTTGAGTTAGTGTTATGGTTAGGATTTGGGTTAGGGTTAGGGTTAAATCTAGGTTTGAGGCTCAGATTAGGGCTAGTTTTTATGTTAGGGTTAGGGCTATAGCTAATTTAAGAACTAGCTTTATGGTTAGAGATAGTTTTAGGCTGAGGATTAGGGCTAGTTCTAGTGTTTGGGTTAATTTTAGAGTTAGGGTGATGTTTATAAGTAGTTTTAGGGTCAGAGTCAGGTTCAGTATTAGTTGTAGGGATAGGGTTAGGACTAAGTGTAATATTAGGATTTGGTTTAGGTTAAGGGTTAGTATTAGAGCTATAGCTCAGTTTTGTTTGTGAGCTATGGCTATGGTTAGGGCTAGTTTTAAAAATTAGAATTATGGTTAGGGCTAGTGTTAAGGTGAGTTTTAGGTTTAGAGATAGGGTAAGGTTTAGAGTTAGGTTTAGTTCTACATTTAGGACTAGGGATAGGGTTAGGACTAAGTTTAGGGCTAGTGTTAGGGTTAGGCAATAGATAAGGTTGGTACTAGAAATAGGTCTAGGGCTAGAGTTGGGTTTAGTCTTAGGGCTATGGTTAGAGTTAGGGTTACAGTTAGCAATAAATTAGGACTAGGATTAGAGCTATGTTTAGTGTCAGTATTAGGCCTAGGGTTAGGGTGGGGGTTATTGTTAGTGACAGTGTTAGGGTAAGGGTTAGGTTTAGTGGAAGGAATGTGGTTATAATTAGGTTCAGAACTAGGGGAAGGGTCGAAATTAGGGTTTGGGCTAGGGATAAGCTTTGGTTTAGGATTAAGGCTAGCTTTAGGGCTAGGATGAGGGCTCAGTCTTGTGTTAGGTTCAAGGCAAGAATTAGGTAGAGTGCTAATTTGAGGTCTAGGGTTACAGTTAGGGATACTGTCAGGGTTAGTTTTATGGCTATGTCTATTTTAAGGGTTATGTTTAGGGTAAGGTTCAGTTTAGAACTAGGTGTATTATTAGAGTCAGTGTCTTGCTTAGAGTTTGGGTTAGGTTTTGGTTTAGTTTTAGGGCTCAAATTAGCATCAGGGTTAGGGTTAGAGTTAGGGTTAGAGTAATTGATAGGGTTGGGTTTAGTGTTCTGTTTAGATTTAGGTAAGAATAAGGTTAGTGTTAGTGATAGATTTAGTGTTAGGCCTAAATGGATAGGGTTAGATTTAGGTTTAGGACTTGGGTTAGTTTTAGGTTTAGCGTAGCTATTAGTGTTTGAGCTAGGATTAGTTCTATAGCAAGGGTTAGGTTTATGGTTAGGTCTAGGGTTAGGTTTACAGTTAGGGTTACTGTAGGTTTAGGGTTAGGACTATGGTTAAGTTTACAGTTAGGGTTAGAGTAGGTTTAGGGTTAGAGCTAGTGTTATCATGATGTTTATAGTTAGGGTTAGGGTAATGGGTGGGGTTAGAGTTATGTTTAGAGCTATGTTTGTGTTAGGCTTATGTTAAGGGTACTGGTTTGGTTTAGGTCTAGGGTTATGGTTAGAATTAGGGCTAGGGTTAGGTTTAGGTTTAGGTCTAGGGTTAGTGTTAGGTTAGGGTTAGGTTTAGGGTAAGTGTTAGGGTTTGAGCTATGTTTAGGGCTAGGGTGACAGGGTTAGTGTCAGGTCTAGGTTTAGGATTAGGTTTAAATTTGGGGCTAGGATTATCATTAGGGTTAGGGTTATTTTTAGGGTAATGTATAGGGTTAGAGCTAGATTTAGGGATAGGATTATAGTTAGGATTACGTCTAGGATTAGGTTTAGGGCCAGTTAAAGGGTTAGGGTTAGGGTTAGGGTAATGGTTAGGGCTAGGGTTAGGGTTAAAACAAGGTGTAGGGTTCAGTTTAGGAATAGGTTTTGGGTTAGGTTAGGGCTATGGCTAATGTAAGAACTAGAGTTATGATTAGGGCTACTTTTAGGATTACAGTTAGGGCTAGTATTAGTTTTAGGTTTAGGCATACTTTTAGGGTGATGTTAGAGCTAGGGTTAGTGTAAGGTCAGAGTCAAGCTCATGGTTAGTTTTAGGGTTAGATTGGGACTGGAATTAGGGCTAGGTGTAGGGTTAGGTTTTGGTTTAGGTTAAGGGTTAGGGTTAGGGCTATGGCTCAGTTATGTTTTAGGGCTTGAACTAGATTAGGGCTAGTTTTAGGATTAGTGTTAGTGTTATGGCTAGTGTTATTGTCAGGTTTAGGCCTAGGTTTAGGTTTGGACTTAGAGTTACGGTTAGTTATATTGTTAGGGGTAGGTGTAGTGTTAGGGCTAAGGTTAGGACAAGTGTTAGGTTTATGTTAAGGCATAGGGTTAGATCTAGGAATAGGGCTAGGGCGAAAGTTAGATTTAGTCTTAGTGCTAGTGGTAGGGTTAGGGCTATATCAGAGCTAGGATCAGATCTAGGATTAGTGTAAGTGATAAGTCTACAGTGAGAGTTAGGGTTAGGTTTGGGGGAAGGGATGGGGTTATAGCAAGGTTCAGAACTAGGGTGAGGGATAAAATTAGATATAGGGCTAGAGTTAGGTTTTGGGTTAGGATCATGGCTAGGTTTTATGGCTAGGATGATGGCTATCATTTGTGTTATGGTTATGGCAAGAATTAGAGCTAGGGCTAATATCAGGTTTAGGGTTATGGTTAGGGATAGTTTTTGCATAAGATTTATGGCTAGGTCTAGTTTCAGAGTTAGGTTTAGGGTGAGGTTCAAGTTGAGAGCTAGGGGTATTATAAATAGTCAGAGTCAGGTTTGGGGTTTGGGTTAGTTTGAGGTTTAGGGTTATGGCTCAAATTAGCATAGGTTTGAGTTAGGGTTAGTGTAATGGAAAAAGTTAGGTTTAGGCTTCAGGTTAGGATTAGGGCTCAGGTTAGAATTAGGGTAATGGATAGGGTTAGGGTTAGGCCTACCATTAGCATTAGGGTTATGATTATCATTAGGGTAATGGATAGGGTTAGAGCTAGGGTTAGAGCTAGGGTTATGTTTAGGATTAGGGCTAGAGTTAGGGTTAGGGTTAGGGTTAGGGTTAAGGCTAGAGTTAGTTTTAGGGTATGGTTAGGGTTTGAGCTAGGGTTAGTTCTAAGTATAGGATTAGGTTTAGGATTAGGTCTAGAGTTAGGATTAGGGTTACCATTAGGGTTAAGTTAATGGACAGGTTTAGATGTCGGTTTAGGGGTAGTGTTAGGTTTTGGTTTATGACTAGGGTTAGTGTTAAGTTTAGCATAATTGTTAGACTTTTAGCTAGGGTTAGGACTACAGCAAGAGTTAGGTTTATGGTTATGTCTAGGGTTAGGTTTACAGTTAGGGTTAGAGTAGGTTTAGTGTTAGGGCTGAGGTTATCATGACATTTAGGTTTATGGTTAGGGTAATGGGTGGGGTTAGAGCTAAGGTAAGTCTAGTTTTAAGTTTAGGATTAGGGCTAGGGTTAGAATTAGGCTTATCGTTTTCTTACTGTTAGATTAAGGGTAAGAGTAATGGATTGAGTCAGTGTTAGGGCTAGGTTGAGTCTTCTGGTTAGAATTAGGGTTAGGGATAGAGTTAGGGTTAGGGTTAGGGTTAGGGCTAGGTTTAGCCATAGGTTGTGGGTTATGGTTAGGGTAATGGATAGAGTTAGAGCTAGGGTTTCAGCTATGGTTATGTTTAGGATTAGAGCTAGGGTTAGGATTAGGTTTTGAACTAGGGTTATGTTTAGGGTAAGTGCTAGGGTTTGAGCTAGTGTTAGTGATAGGGCTAGGTCGAGGATTAGGTTCAGCCTTAGTTCTAGGGACAGAATTATGGTAGGTTTAGGGTTAGGGTTAAGGTTAGGGCTAGGAATATCATTAGGGTAAGGATAAGGGTTAGGGTAATGTATATGACTAGATGTAGGTTTAGGGTTAGATTTAGTTTTAGGGTTAATGTTAAGGCTAAGGTTATGTTTCGGTTTATGGTATCGGTTAGGTTTTGTGCTAGAGTTAGGGCTATGGAGAGTTTTAGTTTTATGGTTAGGTCTATTTTTAGTTTTCTGGTTAGCTTTAGGGTTATGGTTAGCGTTAAGGCTAGGGTTATCCATAAAGTTAGGTGTAGGATTGAGTAAGGTGTAGGTTTAGAGCTAGGTTTAGGTATAGGTTAAAGTTTAGGGTTGGGGCTAGGCTTAGGGTTTAGAGTAAGGTATAGGTCTAAGTTTATATTTATGGTATGGGTTAGGCTTTGAGTAAGGATTTAGACTAAGTATAGTGTTAGGTTTAAGGTTAGGGATAGGGCGAGGGTTAGGGTTGGGGTTACGCTTAGGGATAGATTTTGGCCTAGAATTTGCTCTAGGTTTTGTTTTAGTTTAAGGCATAGAATTAGGGCTATGGCTAATATAATAGCTAGGATTATGATTAGGGATAGTTTTAGGGTTAGGGTTATGGCTATGTCTAGTGTTAGGTTTAGGTTTTCAGTAAGGGTCAGGTTTAGAGATAGTTTTAGTGTTAAAGGCAGGGTCAGTGTTCAGGTTAGAGTTAGATATAGGTTAAAGCCAGAATTGGGACTAGGTTTATGTCTAGGGGTAGGGTTAGTCTTTGCATTAAGTGTTATTGTTAGGGCTAAGGCTAGGATTTTGTTTAGGTGTAGAGCTAGAGTTAAGTCTAGATTTAGAATTAGGTTTAGGTCTAGGGCTTGTGATAGCGTCTGGTTTAGGTATAAGGTTACTGGTAGGGCTAATGTTATGGTTTGGTCTAGCTTTAGGGTTATGTTTAGAGCTAGGTTAGTGTTATTGTCAGAATAAGGGTCAGGGTTAAGGTTAAGTTTTGGGACAGGGTTCAAGGTACAATGAGGTCTAGGTTTAGGACTATTAATATGGTGAGAGTTTTGATTAGCCTGAGGATTAGGGATTGGTCTAGGGTTACCATTAGTGTTATGGTTTTGCTTAGGTTTTGGGATAGGGTTAGTACTAGTGTTAGGGGTAGGGTTAGATTTAGGGTTAAAGCTAGGTGTAGGGCTCTATTAGGGCTAGTTTTTGTGTTAGTTTTAGGACTAGGTTTAGGGCAACAGGTAATGTAAGAGCCAGGGTTACAATTAGGATTAGCTTTAGGGTTAGGGTTAGGGATAGTTCTAGTGTTAGTGTTAAATTTAAGGTTAGGGTGATATTTAGAGCTAGAGTTATTTTTAGGATAGGAGTCAGGGTCAGGGTTAGTTTTAGGGTTTGATTTATGACTTGAAATAGGACTAGGTTTACTGTTAGGGTTCTGTTTAAGTTTAGCATCATGTTTAGAGCTAGGGTGAGTGTTAGGATATGAGTCAGGGTCAGAGTTAGTTTTAAGGTTAGGGTTGGGAATACATTAGGGCTAGGATTTGTTCTTGTAGTAGTTTAGGTTTTGGTTTAAGTTAAAGTTTAGGGTTAGGTCTATTGCTCGGTTTTGTTTTAGTCCTAGGGTTAGGGTTAGGGCTAGTTTTACAATTAGTATTAGGGTTAGTGTTAGTGTTAGTGTTAGGCTTAGACTCAGCGTTAGGGTTATATTTATAGTTAGGTTTAGATCTAGGATTAGGCTAGGATTAAGGATAGGGCAAGGGTTAGGGCCAGGGTTAGAGTTTTAGTAACAAATAGGTTCAGAACTAGGTATAGGGCTACTGTGAGAGTTAGAGTTAGTGATAGGGCTAAAATTAGAGTTAGGTTTGGGGTTAGGGTTAAATTAAGGCTAGGATTAGGGCTAGGGTTAGTGGTTTAATTTAGGCCTAACAATAGGGATAGGGTTAGGTTTAAGTCTAGGATAAAAATGGTGTTATATCTAGGTTTAGACGTAGGGTGTGGGTTAGAGTTAGGCTTAGGGCTAGGGTTGGAGTTAGGGTTTTGATTAAGGCTAGGTTTTGGGCTAGAATGAGGGATAGTGTTTTTTTTTGTTGTTGTTTGTTTGTTTGTTTGTTTTTAGATTCAGGACGAGGATTAGTGCTAGGGCTAATATCAGGTCTAGGGTTATGTTTGATGATAGTTTTAGGGTTAGGCTTATGGCTACGTTGAGTGTAAGGGTTAGGTTTAGGGTAAGGTTCTTGTTTAGACCTCGGGGAATTATTAGGATTAGGATTTGGCTTAGGTAAGGATTTAGGTTTAGGCTCAAATTAGCATTAGAATTAAGGTTAGGGTATAGTTAGGGTTTGTTTTAAGGTTCAGGTTTGGTTTAGGGTAATTTATATAGTTAGCATTAGTGATAGTGCTAGGGTTAGGCTTAGGGTTAGCATTAGGGTAAGTTTTATGGTTAGGGTAATTGATGGGGTTAGAACTAGAATTATGGTTAGGAATATGCTTTGAGTCAGGGTTAGAGTTAGTGTTAGAACTAGGTTTAGGGTTATGTTTAGCATAAATTTAGGTTTTGAGTTAGGGTTAGGGCAAGGTCTAGGGTTAGGTCCTGGGATAGGATTACAGTAGGTTTAGT
>NW_026006479.1:47281-73244 GCF_001458135.2 Marmota marmota marmota
TGAGCATTACTTGTTGAGTTATTATTCATTGACGCATCAGTTTATACAGTTTGTTGTGATAACTATCGAAGAAGCTGTAGTTTGGTTTCATCTTTGTCTTCAAGGGCACTGGGATGAAGATAGGAATTCTGACAATGATGCTAAAAAAATTATGTAACATTCCAACAGGTACTAAGAAAACTATTTTCTGAACAAATTATACTATCCTGAACAGAATTATTAAATATAATGTAAAGGAAAGGTGAAAGTAAACAAACAGATCTGTTAACCTCCTTATTTGTTCACATATCAAAACAATCCTCAACAGCTGTTTACCCAATTTAAATTAAACCATTAAAATCACGTGAATAATAAAAAAAAATTTGGATCCATTTATTCATGAGTGCTCCTCATATATGATATATGGACATATGCACATACAGACATACAACACAAAACACAAGTGTGCACACATAACATAAAACACATAAGACAATAGTAAAGGCCTTGTAGCTTTAATAGGTGAAACCTCCATTGCAATGTTTAAAAACTCCACAGTCAAAAAATAAAACTGATCAGAGAAACATTAACCTAGGTCTGTATGAGCTCAAAAATAAAATAGAACTTTATGATGTGGGAAAAAGCAATAATAAAATAGATATTGAAAAAAGCATCCTGGTTAATCACTGTTGCAGATGTAAGAATAGCCAAGCTGGAGCTCTGGATATCAGCTGTTATGGATTTGAGTCAAATCATCTTCTTTTTGGTCTGTAGAAATTGTTTTGGTTAGTCTCTCTGGAATCCAAATCGGCTGTTGTTCTCCCTGTGGAAACACACAAACAGAACCCCGACTCCAGACAATCACTGGGTCAGGACCTTTCCATTGTCCTATTGGAATATCCTTCCAAAGTACCTTAGGCTTATGTACATTTTTTGGATACATATGTCTTTCCACAGCACTAAGCCCTGATTAATCCAAATTTAAAAAGATTAGAGTAAAAAGGGTTATTTAAGTTTATCTTTGGGGGATATATACCCTTTTCCAATTCCCTCTTTTTGCTGTGTCAGTCAGCAATTTTCCCAGGAGCATACGGGGCATTGGCGGCAGTTTCAAAAATAATGTTTGTTCCTGCTTGAGTGGCTCGTGATTTTGTGCCCAGCCAGAATGTGGCAATTGGTGGCCCGTGCGGGGGACGCCTGAAGCTTGGAGGTGAGTAAAATTGCTTGCCCCTGAGGGAAGGCGAGAGAATGGGTGACCATTTCAAAAAACAATGTGTTCTTGTTTTGATTTATTTTGTTTTTGTTTCAAGCTGCCTAACCCTAGAACTTTCTCAGTCAAACTGGGAAAAATGATTGGCTCAAGGATTGAAGTTGTTCAGCCCTGAGAAAGAGAAAATTGATACAACGTTTTTTTTGTCCAATTTTTGTTTCATTCTGTTTCGGTTTTGTTTTATGTTATCTTGTTGGGTTGCATTATCTTTATAATAGATTAGAAAGTAGTAAAAAAACAAACCGAAAGACTGTTAAGTAAATTATTAGAGGTCCAGACTATGGTAGAAAACATGTTAGGTCAAGCAAAAGAGAAGTTCTCTCGAGCTAGTCAGACAGAGGAAAATTTAAAGGAAAAAAGCTTAAAGGACAAACAACCATGGGGGGGGAGCTACAACAGGAGGCTGCTACTAACTGTGTTCTATCACCAGAGGACATAATTCAACCAAAAATGCCATGCATCATACTACTTGGCTATGGCTCTTAGCAAAGTTAAGGCTAGATATAGTGTTAGGGTTAATTTAAGGTTAGGGTGATGTTTAGAGCTAGGATTAGTGTTAGGGTCAGTGTCAGGGTCAGGGTTAGTTTTAGAGTTAGTTTTAGGGTTAGTTGTAGGGTTAGGGTTTGATTTAGGTTAAGGGTTAAGATTAGGGCTATGACTTGTTTTTGTTTTATGGCTAGGGCTAGGGATAGTGCACGTTCTAGGATTAGTTTTATGGTTAGAGGTAGTGTTAGGGTTTGGTTTAGGCTTATTGTTACAGTTAAATTTAGAGTTAGGCTTAGGTTTAGACTTAGGCTTAGTCTTATGGCTAGGTTTAGGGTTAGGATTGGTTTAAATAAAGGCTAGGATTAGCACTAGGCTTTGTGTTAGGCCTAGGTTTAGGGCAAGGGTTAGGGTTAGGTTTAGGGTTATGGTTAGTTTTGGGGTATAGGATGAGGTTAAGGTAGGTTTAGGGCTAGGGTGAAAAACAGAATTAGGGTTAGTGCTCGGGTTATGGTTTGGGCTAGGATTAAGCCTAGGTTTAGGGCTAGGATTATGGCTAGGGCTAATTTTAGATCTAGTGTTATGGTTAAAAATGGTTTTAGGTTTAAATTTATGGCTATGTCTAGTTTAAGGGTTAGGTTTAGGGTTAGGGTCAGGTTTAGAGGTAAGGATACTCTTAGGGTCAGGGTCACAATTAGTGTTTTAGATAGGGTAAGGTTTACTGTTAGGGCTTGAATTAGCATTAGAGTTAGGATTAAGGTAAAAATAGTGTTAGGTTTAGGTTTCAGGTTAGGTTTAGGGTAATGGATAGGGTTAGAGATAGGGGTACATCTATGGTTATTGATAGGGTTAGGCTTAGTGTTCATGTTAGGGATAAATCTAGGTTTACGGCTAGGGTTATAGTTACGATTAATGATAGGGTTAGGGTTAGGGGTAAATCTAGGGATAGTGCTCAGAATAAGGCTATGTTTTGGGTTAAGTTAAGGCTAGGTTCAGGGTAACGGCTAATATAAGTACCAGGGTTGTGATTAGGCCTAATTTTAGGGTTAGGGTTCGGGCTAGGTCTATTGTTAGTTTTAGGTATAGGGTTAGGGTGATGTTTAGGCTAGGGTTATTTTTAAGGTTAGAGTCAGGGTCAGGATTATTTTTAGGGTTTGGCTTGAAACTTGAATTAGGCCTAGAGTTATGGCTAAATGTAGGGTTAAGGCTTAGTTTTTATTAAGTTTTAGGGTTATGTCTATGGCTTGGTTTTGTTTTAGGGCTAGGGTTAATGCTAGTTTTAGGAATAGCCTTAGGGTTAGGGCTAGTGTGATGTTTAGGTTTAGGCTAAGGTTTAGGGTCAGATTTAGGGATAGGGTTAGATCTAGGGTTGCTGCTAGGGCTATGAATAGGGCTAGTGTTAGACCTATGGTTTGGGCTAGGATTAGGGTTCCAGGAAAGTATAGGGTTAAAACTAGGGTTAGGACTAAGGTGATAGTTAGAGTTAGTCTTTGGGCTAGGGTTAGGGTTAAGGTTAAGGATAGGTCTAAATTAGATCTAAGATTAGGGCTAGGGTTAGTGTTAGAGTTAGGCCTAGGGTTATGGTTAGGGTTATAATTAACACTATGTTTAGAACTAGGATAAGGGGTAGGGTTTGTGTTAGGGTTAGGGCAAGTTTTAGGGATAGGGACAATGTCAGGTTTAGGTTATGGCTAGGGATAGTTTTGGGGTTAGTTTTATGGCTAGGTTTAGTGTAAGGGTTTGTTATAGGGTAAGAGTAAGGTTTATAGCTAGGGGAATTATTAGGGTCAGTGTCAGTGTTAGGGTTTGATTCAGGTTGGAGTTTAGGGTAAGGGATTGAATAATCATTAGGGTTAGGGTTAGGGTAATGATTGGATTAGGTCTACGGTTCAGTGTAGGTTTACGGTAACTGATAATTTTGGGGATAGCGATATATTTAGGGTTAGGCCTAGGGTTAGCATTAGGGTAAGGGTTATGTTACGGCTAGGGTTATGGTTAGAATTAGGTCTTTATTTAGGGTTAGGGTGAGGGTTAGAACTAGGGTTAGTTTAATGTTATGTTTAGTGTAAGGATTAGATTCTGAGCTATGTTTAAGGCTAGGTTCAGTGTTAGGTTCAGGATTAGGTCTAGGGATAGGATTATGGTCAGTTTTGGGTTAGGGTTTTGATTAGGATTAGACCTAGGATTAATTGTAAGGTCAGTAAAAGGATCAGGGTTAGTGTTATGGTTTTGGATAGGGTTAGATCTAAAATGAAGGCAAGGGTAAGGGCTATTAATAAGGTTAGTGTTTTGGTTAACCTAAGGATTAGTGATAAGTCTAGGGTTATCCTTAGGTTTAAGGTTTTGCTTAAGTAAGGGATTGGTTTAGAGCTAGGGTTAGGGCTATGGTTATGGTTAGATTTAGGGTTAAAGCTCAGTTTAGGGCTCGGATTAGGCCTAGGTTTTGTGTTAGTGTTAGAGCTAGGGTTAGGGCAATGGCTAATGTAAGAACTAGGTTTACCATTAGGGATAGTTTTAGTGTAAGGGTATGGGTTAGGTTTAGTTTTAGGGTTAGGTTTAAGGTTAGGGTGATATTTATAGCTAGGGTGCATGTTACAATAGGAGTCAGGGTCAGGCTTATTTTAGGGTTAGATTTAGGACTCGAATTGGGGTTAGGGTTACTGTTATGGTTCAGTTTAATTTGAGGCCAGTGTTTAGAGCTAGGGTGAGTGTTAGGATATTAGTCAGCATCATGGTTCGTTTTAAGGTTAGGGTTAGGACTCGAACTAGGTCTAGGGTTAGGTCTAGTAGTAGTGTTTGGTTTTGGTTTAAGTTAAGGTTTAGGGTTAAAGCTCTCGGTTTTGTTTTAGTCCTAGACTTAATGTTAGGGCTAGTGTTAGTGTTAGGGCTTAGGCTTAGTGTTAAAGTTAAATTTAAAATTAGGGTTAGGGCTAGAAATAAGGATTAGGCAAGGGTACTGGCAAGTTAAGGGTTATGTTAAGGGATAGGGTTAGAACAAGGGATAGGGCTAGGGCGAGAGTTAGTCTTAGGGCTAGGGTTAGGGTTAGAGATAGAGCTAAATTAGGGCTAAATTAGGGCTATGATTAGTGCTAGGTTTAGTGTTTAGTTTAAGCCAAGGGTTAGGGTTAGGGTTAGGGTTAGGGTTAGGTTTAGAGTTTAGAGTTAGCGTTTAAAGTTTAAGTTTTGCTTTAGGACAAATTTTGGGGAAATGGATGGCTTTATAGCTAGGTTTAGAGGTAGGGTGAGGGTTATAATTAGGGGTAGGGCTGTGGTTAGGGTTAGGGTTATGATTAAGCCTAGGTGTAGGGCTAGGATGAGGGCTAGGGATTTTTTTTTTAGTGTTAGGGCTAGAATTAGTGCTAGGGCTAATTTCAGGTCCAGAATTATGGTTAAAGATAGTTTTAGGATTAAGATTATGGGTATGTCTAGTGTAAGGGTTAGATTTAAGGTTAGCATCAGGTTTACAGCTAGGGGTATCATTTGGGTCAAGGTCTGGGTTAGTATTTGGGATAGGTTAAGGTTTAAAGTTAGGGCTTGATTTAGCATGAGGGTTACGGTTATGGTTATGGTAATGTATAGAGTTAGAAATCAGTTTAGGGCTAGGGTTATGGTTGTGATTAGAGCTAGGTTTTGTGTTAAGTTAGTGCTAGGGTTAGGGTTACAGCTAATGTAAGTACTATGGTTATGATTATGGCTAATTTTAGTGCTTTAGCACTAGGTTTACTGTTAGGTTTAGGATTAGGTTTAGGGTGGTGTTTAGACCTCGGGTTAGTGTTATGGTCAGAGTAAGGGTCAGGATAATTTTTCGGTTTCGGCTTAAAACATGAATTAGGGCTGGGGTTAGGGTTAGGTGTAGGGTTAGGACTTGGTTTAGTTTAAGGTTTAGGGTTAGCGCTTTGGCTTGGTTTGGTTTTAGGGCTAGGGTTAGGGTTAGTGAAATTTTTAGGATTAGTGTTAGGGTTAGCGATAGTGTAGGAATTAGGCTTAGGCTTTGGTTTATTGTTAAATTTAGAGTTAAATTTTTATCTAAGGTTAGTGCTTGGGCTAAGGATAGGGCAAGAGTTAGGACTACGATTTGGGATAGGGTTAGTTTTATGGGAAGGGATAGGATTAGGATGAGTGATAGGGCCAGTGTGAGTGTTAGAGTTATTCTTAGGGCTAAGGTTAGGGTTAGGGTTAGGGATAGGGCTAAATTATGGCTAGGGTTAGTGTTAGGGTTAGGGTTAGAGCTAGTTTTAGAATTAGCATCAGTATTAGGGCTAGTTTTAGGGTTAGGCATTGAGTTAGGGTTCGATTTAAAATTAGGTTTTGATCTAGTGTTAAAGCTAGTGCTAAGGATAGAGCAATTGTGATGAAAAGGGTTAGGGTTAGAGTTAGGGTTACGTTTAGGGTAAGGTATGTGCTTTAGGCTAGGTTTAGGGCTAGGGCAAGAGTTAGTATAAGGATTAGGGCTAGAGTTAGGGTTAGGGTTATGATTAAGACTAAGTTTATGGCTAGTATGAGGTTTAGGGTTTGTGTTAGGGTTAGGGATAGTATTAGGGCTAGGTCTATTATCAGGTCTAGGGTTATAGTTAGGGCTAGATTTAGTGTTAGGAGTATGGTTTGGTCCAGTGTAAGTATTAGGTATAGGGTAAGATACAGGTTTATATCTAGGGTTATTGTTAGGGTCAGGGTCAGGGTTAGGGTTGGGGTTAGGTTAGGGTTTAGGTTTAGGGTAATGGCAGGGTTAGTTTTAGGGTTCAGGTTTGGTTTAGTGTAATGGATAGGGTTAGGGTTAGGCCTAGGGTAAGCTTAACCATTAGGGTTATTGTTAAGGTAATGGATACGTTTAGATATAAAGTTAGGGCTAGGGTTATGTATAGGATTAGGGTTAGTTTTGTGTTAGGGTTAGGTTTAAGTTTAGGGTTAAAACTAGGTTAACTACTTGGATTAAAGCTAGGTTTTGGGTTAGGATAGGGCTAGGGTTAAGGCTATCGCTAATGTATGAATTAGGGTTATGATTAGTGCTAGTTATAGTTTTGGGGTTAGGGCTATGTCTAGTGTTTGGTTGAGGTTTATGGTGATGACGTTAGAGCCAGGGTTAGTGTTAGGGTAAGAGTCAGGGTCAGGGTTAGTTGTCGGGTTAGAGTTAGGTCTAGAATTAGGATATGGTTAGGGCTAGGTGTAGGGTTATGGTTTGGTTTAGGATAAGGGTTAGGGTTACGGCTATGCCTCAGTTTTGTTTTAGGGCTAGGGCTGGTGTTAGGGGTAGTTTTAGGATTAGCACTAGCGTTAGGGCTAGTGTTAATTTAGGTCTAGGCTTAGGTTTAGTGTTAGATTTAGAGTTAGGGTTAGATCTAAGGTTATGGCCAGGGACATGAATAGGGCTAGGGTTATACAAAGGGTTAAGGCTAGGATGAGGCTTCTACTAAAGGTTAGGGTTGGAACTATGGTTAGGTTTAGGGTGAAAGTTAGAGTTAGTCTTCAGGCTATGGTTAGGGTTAGGCTTGGTAATTGTGCTAAATTAGAGCTAAGATTAGGGCTAGGGTAAGTGTTAGGTTTAGGCCTAGGGTTTGGGTTAGGGATAAAATTAAGGCTATGTTTAGGGGTAGGATAAGGGCTAGGGTTTGTGTTAGGGTTACGTCTAGGATTATGGCTAGGATTAATATCACGTCTATGGTTAATGTTACCAATTGTTTTAGGGTTTGGTTTATGGCTAGGTCTAGTGTAAGGATTAGGTAGGGCAAGAGTCAGGTTTATAGCTAGGGGAATTATTAGGGTCATGGTCACTGTTAGGGTTTAGGTTTGAGGTTAGATTAGGGCTCGAATTAGCATTAGTATTAAGGTTAGTGTAATAATTGTGTTAGATTTAGGGTTCATGGTAGGTTTAGGGTAATTGATTGATTTGGGGAAAGTGATAGGGTTAGGGTTAAGCCTAGGGTTAGCATTATGGTAAGGGTTATTTTTAGGGTAATGGATAGGGTTAGAGTTAAGGTTAGAGATAGGGACATGTTTAGGATTAGGTTCTGTGTTAGGGTTAAGATGAGGTTTAGAACTAGGAAAAGGTTTAGGGTTATGTTTAGCGTAAGGGTTAGGTTTTGAGCTATGATTAGGGCTAGGCTGAGAGTTAGGTTCAGAGTTAGGTTTAGGGATAGGATTATGATAAATTTGGGGTTAGGGTTGGGGTTTGGTTTAGACCTAGGTTTAGTGTTAGGGTCAGAATAAGGTTCAGGGTTAGGATTAGGTTTCGGGATAGTGTTAGATCTAAAATGAAGGCTAGGGTTAGGGCTATTAATAGGGTTATGGTTTTGGTTAGTCTAAGGAATATGGATAGTTCTAGGGTTACTCTTAGGTTTAGGGTTTCACTTTTGCTAAGGAATTGATTTAGATCTAGGGTTAGGGCTATTGTTAGAGTTAGAGTTAGAGTTAATGCTAGGTTTAGGGCTCAGTTTAGGACTAGTTTTTATGTTAGGGATAGGGCTAGGATTTGGCCAACAGCTAATGTAAGAACTAGGGTTACCATTAGGGTTAGTTTTAGGGTTAGGTTTAGGGATAGGTCGAGTGGTAGGGTTAGGTTTAAGTTTAGGGTAATATTTATAGCTATGGTTCTTTTTAAAATAGCAGTCAGGTTCAGGGTTAGTTTTATCGTTAGCGTTAAGACTCAGATTAGGACCATTTTTAATGTTAGTGTTCGGTTTGAGTTTAGGGTGGTGTTTAGAGCTAGGGTGAGTGTTAGGATATTAGTCAGGGTAGGGATTAGTTTTAAGGTGAGGCTTAGGACTCAAATTAGGACTAGGATAAGGTCTAGGTGTAGTGTTAGTGTTTGGTTTAATTTAAGGTTTAGGGTTAGGACTATTGTACAGTTTTGGTTCACTGCTAGGATTAGTGTTAGGGCTAGATTAATGATTAGCATTTGGGTTAGGGCTAGTGTTAGTGTTAGCTTTAAGGTTAGATTTCGAGTTAGGGTCAGGGCTGGGACTAACATTAGGGCAAGAGCTAGGGCTAGTGTTAGGTTTACGGTAGCATATAGAGATAGAACTAGGGATAGGGATAGGGCAAGAGTTAGAGTTAGTCTTAGCATTAGGGTTTGGATAGGGATAGAGATAGAGCTATATTAGTGCTAGGATTAGGGCTAGGTTTTGTGTTTAGCTTGAGCCTGGGGTTAGGGTTAGGGTTAGGTTTAAATTTAGGGTAAGGGATGACATTACAGCTAGGTTTAGAGGTAGGGTGAGGGTTAGAATTATTGTTAGGTGTAGGGCTAGAGTTAGGGTTATGATTAAGGCTAGGTTTAGGGCTAGGATGAGGGCTAGGTGTGTTTTTAGGGTTAGGGCTAGGATTACAGCTAGAGCTAATTTCAGGTCCAGAATTATGGTTAATGTTAGTTTTAGGATTAGGTTTATGGCTACGTCTAGGCTAAGGGTTAGGTGTTGGGTTATGGTCAAGTTTAGAGCTAGGGGTATTATTAGGGTCAAGGTCTGGGTTAGGGTTTGGGATAGGTTAAGGTTTCAAGTTTGGGCTTGAATTAGTTTTAGGATTAGTGTTAGGGTACTCATAGGGTTAGGTTTAGGATTCAGGTTTGGTTTAGGGTGACGAAAGTGTTAGGATTCGTGATAGGGTTAGGTTTATGCCTAGGGTTATCATTATGATTATGGTTGTGGTTATGGTAATGGATAGAGTTAGATATCAATTTAAGGTTAGAGTTATTGTTACAATTAGGGCTCTTGTTAGGGTTAGATTAGGTTTAAAACTAGTGTTATGGCTTGGATTAGGGCTAGGTTTTTGCTTATGTTAGGGCTAGACTTAGGATTACAGCTAATGTAAGTACTAGGTTTACAATTAGGGCTAGTTTTAGGGGTTTAGTGGTAGGTTTTGTGTTAGGGTTAGATTTAGTGTTAGGGTGATGTTTAGAGCTAGAAGTGTTAGAATCAGGGTCAGGTTCAGGGTTAGTTCTAGGGTTCGGCTTCCAATTCAAATTAGGGCTAGAGTTAGGTCTAGGTGTAAGATTAGGATTTGGTTTAGGCTAATGATTAGGGTTAGAGCTATGTCTCGGTTTTGTAATAGGTTTAGGGCTAGGGTTAGGGATCGTTTTAATATTAGTGTTATGGTTTGGGCTAGTGTTAAAGGTAGGCTTAATCTTCAAGTTAGGGCTAGATTAAGAGTTACATTTTGCCTAAGGTTAGTGCTAGGGATAAGGAATGGGCAAGGGTTAGTACTAGGGTTAGGGCTAGTTTTAGGGTTATGGTAAGGGACAGGGTTAGAAGGAGTGATAGGGCTAGTGTGAGAGTTAGAGTTAATCTTAGGGCTAGGTTTAGGATTAAGATTAGAGATAGGGATAAATTATGGCTAGGGTTATGTTAGCGCTAGGGTTAGGGCTAATTTTAGGATTAGGCTTAGGCATTAAGTTAGGGTTAGATTTAGAGTTAGGTTTCGATCTAGTGTTATTGCTAGGGCTAAGAGTAAGGCAAGGGTTACCATTAGGGTTAGGGTTAGAGTTAGGGTTTAGTTTAGGCTAAGGATGTGGTTATAGCTAGATTTAGGGAAATGCAAAGGTGAGTATTAGGGTTAGAACTAGTGTTAGGTTTAGGGTTATGATTAAGGCTATGTTTAGGGCTACGATGAGAACTAGGATTTGTTTTAGGGTTAGGGATAGTATTAGGGCTATGACTAATGTCAGGTCTAGGGTTATAGTTAGGGATATATTTAGTGTTAGGTTTATGGCTTGGTGCAGTGTAAGGGTTAGTTTTTGGTTAGGGTCAGGTTTAGATCTAAGGTTATTTTTAGAATCAGGGTCAGAATTAGGGTTTGTGTTAAGTTGGTATTTAGGTGCAGGGCTCAAATTAGTGTTAGATTTAGGGTTAGGGTAATGACAGGGTTAGGTTTAGGGTTTAGGTTTGGTTTAGTGTAATGTATAGGGTTAGGGTTAGGCCTAGGGTTATAAGAAGTGTTAGTGTTATCATTAGGGTAATGGATAGGTTTAGCCCTAATGTTAGGGATTGGGTTATGTATAGCATTAAAGCTAGGTTTGGATTAGTGTTAGGTTTAAGTTTGGGGTTAAACCTAGGTTTAGGACTCAGATTAAGTCTAGGTTTTGAGTTAGTTTATGGCTAGGGTTAAGGCTACCACTAATGTATGAAGTAGGTTTATGATTATAGCTAGTTATAGAGTTAGAGTTAGGTATAGGTTTAGTGTTAAGGTTAGGTTTATTGTGATGATTATGTTTAGAGCCAGGGTTAGTGTTAGGGTCAAAGTCAGGGTAAGGGTTAGTTTTTGGGTTAGGCTTATACTATAATTAGTTATAGGGTTAGGGTTAGGTGTAGGGTTAGGGTTTGGTTTAGGTTAAGTTAAGGTTATGGCTAGGACTTGGTTTTATTTTAGGGCTAGGGATAGTGTTAGAGCTAGTTTCATGATTTGTCTTAGGGTTAGGGCTAGTGTAAGTGTGAGAGTTAGGCTTAGGTTATTTATTAGGGATAAGAGTAGATTTATGGTTAGGTTTAGTCTTAGGGTTAAGGTTAAATTTAGAGATAGGTTTAAATCTAGGCTTTGAACTAGGGCTAAGTATAGGGCTAGATTAGGGCTATGTTTAGGGCTAGGTTTATGCTGATGGTAAGGAATAGGATTAGAACTAGGTATAGGGCTAGTCTGAGAGTTAGAGTTAGTCTTAGTGCTAGGGTTAGGGTTAGGGAAAGGGCTAAATTAGGGGTTTGATTAGGGCTAGGGTTAGTGTTAGGGTTAGGCCTAGCACTAGGCCTAGTGTTAGTGTTAGGTTTAGGGTTAGGGTTAGGTTTAGGGTAAGGGATGGGATATAGCTAGTTTTAGAACTAGGTTGGGAATTAGGGTTAAGGTTATGGTTAACATTAGGGTTAGGGTTATGATTAAGGTGAGGTTCCTTGCTAGGATGTGGGCTAAGTTTTGAATTAGGTTCAGGGCTAGGATTACAGCTAGGGCTAATGTCAGGTCTAGGATATGGTTAGGGATAGATTTAGGGTTAGGTTTATGGCTAGGAGTATTGTAAAGTTTTGTTTTCTTGTTAGGGTCAGGTTTAGAGCTATGGGTATTATTAGAGTCAGAGTCAAGTTTAGGGTTTGTGTTAAGTTATGGTTAAGGTTTAGGGCTCAAATTAATCTTATGTTTAGGGATCCTATCCTAACAGGGATAGGGTAATGACAGGATCCTATCCTAACAGGGATCGGGTAATGACACAGGTTTAGGGTTCAGGTTAGGTTTAGATTAATAGATAGTTTTAAGGCTAGTGCTAGGATTAGGGTTCCACCTAGGGTTAGCATAAAGATTATAGTTATCTTAGGGTAATTAATAGGGTAAGAGCTAGGGTTAGGGCTAGGGTTATGGTTAGGATTAGGTCTAGGGTTAGGCTTAGGGTTATAGTTAGGGCTTGGGTTATTGTTAGGGTTAGCTTTAGGGTTAAAGCTATGTTAGAGCTTGGATTAGGGCTAGGTTTTATGATAGGTTAGCACTATGTCTAATGTAAGAACTAGTGTAATGATTAAGACTAGTTTTATGGTTAATGTTAGAGCTAGGTGTAGTTTTATGGTTAGTTTTAGGTTTATGGTTAAGTTTAGTGTTAGGTTTTCGGTTATGGTTTGTGTTATTGTTAGTGATAGGGTTAGTGTTAGGGTAACGGTTAGAATTAGGGTTAGGTTTAGGTTTAAGGTTAGGGTTAGTGTTAGGTGTATTGTTAGTTTTATGGTTAGTTTTATTGTTAGGTTTAGGGTTATGGTTAGGATTAGTGTTATGGTTAGGTTTAGTGTTAGGATAATGGTTAGGATTAGGTTTAGGTTTAGGGTTAGGGTTAGTGTTAGGTGTAGCATAGGTTTAGGTATAGTTTTAGAATTAGGTTTAGAGTTAGAGTTAGGATTAGTGTTATTGTCAGGGTTAGGGTTAGGATTTGGTTCAGGTTTAGGTTAGAGTTAGGGTATGTGTTATGGTTAACTTTAGGTTTAGGTTTTATGTTAGGGTTATTGTTAGTGTTATATTTAGATTTAGGGTTAAGGTTAGTTTTAGAGTTAGTGTTAGGTTTAGGGTTAGGGTAAGGTTTAGTTTAGGGTTAGCATTAGGTTAGCAATAGAGTTATGGTTAGCATTCAGGTTTGTGTTAGGATTAGTTTTAGATTAGTGTTAGGGTTAGTGTTAGTGTTACGGTTAGGGTTAGAGTTAGGGTTATTTTTAGGGTTACAGTTATGATTAGGGTTAGAGTTAGTGTTAGGATTAAGGTTAGGTTTAGTGTTAGGGTTAGGGTTAGGGTTAGTGTTTGTTGTAGAGTATGTGTTAATGTTAATGTTAGGGTTAGTGTTAGGTTCAGGGTTAGTGTTAGCATTATGGTTATGTATAAAATTTTGGGTAGGTTTAGGGTTAGGTTTAGGATTATGATTAAGGTTAGGATTAGCAATAGATATTGGATTAGGTTTTGGGTTAGTTTTAGGTTTAGGGTTAGAGTTAGGGTTAGTGTTAGGTTTGGGTTAGGGATAGGGTTAGTGGAGGATTAGCATTGTAGTTAAGTTTAGGGTTAGTGTCAAGGTTAGTGTTAGGGTTAGGGTTAGTGTTTGTTTTAGGGTTAGGGTTAGTGTTATTTTTAGGGTTAGGTTTAAATTTAGGTTTAGGTTTAGTTTTAGGGTTAGTGTTAGGGTTAGGGTAATGTTTAGGGTTAGTAGTTTGTTTTGGTTTAAGGTTAGATTTAGTATTAGGGTTAGGGTTAGTGTTTGTGTTAGAGTTAGGGTTAGGGTTAGTTTTAGGGTTAGGTTTAGTGTTAGGGTTAAGGTTATAGTTAGGGTTAGTGTTAGATTTTGGTTAAGGTTAGGGTTATTGTAAAGGCTGGGTTATGGTTAGAGTTAGTGTTAGGGTTAGCATCAGTGTTAGGTTTAGGGTTAGTGTTAAGGTTAGCGTTAGGGTTAGGTAAGGGTTAAGGTTATTGTTAGTTTTAGGTTTACGGTTAAGGTTAGGGTTTGGAATAGGTTTATTGTTAAAGTTAGTTTTAGTGTTAGTGTTAGGGTTAGGGTTAATTTTATGGTTAAGTAATATTTAGGGTAAGGATTCAGATTAAGTTTAGGGTTAAGGTTACGTTTATGGTTAGTGTTAAATTTTGTGTTAGTGTTAGTGTAATGGTGAGGTTTAGTGTTAGGGTTAGGGTTAATGTTATGTTTTGGTTTAGAGTTAGGGTTATAGTTAAGGTTAGGTTTAAGGTAAGTGTACGGTTAGGATTAGGGTTAGGATTATGGTTAGTGTTAGGATTAGGTGTGGGGTGTGTATTAAGGTTAGGTTTAAGGTAAGTATAAGGTTAGGTTTATGTGTAGGAATAAGGTTAGTGTTAGGTTTAGTTTTAGTGTTCATTTTTGCATTAGAGTTAGTTTTTGGTTTAGTGTCAGGGTTAGGATTAGAGTTAGGGTTAGTGTTAGTGTTAGGTTTAGGGTTAGGTTGAGGGTTAGTTTTAGTGTTCATATTAGGGTTAGGGAAAAGTATAGGTTTTTTTAGGGTTAGGTTTAGGGTTAGGATGAGGGTTAGGTATAGTGTTCATATTAGGGTTAGGGATAAGTATAGGGTTTTTGTTTGGGTTAGGTTTAGGGTTAGGTTTAGGATTAGGGTTAGTGTTAGTGCTAGGTTTAGGGTTTGTGTGAGGTTAGGGTTAGCATGACTGTTAGGTTTAGGGTTAGGTTTAGGTTTAGTGTTAGTGTTTGGTTTAGAGTTAAAGTTAGTGTTAAGAATAGAGTTAGGGATAGGTTTAGAGTTAGTGTTAGGGTTAGAGTTATGGTTAGTGTAATGGTTAGGTTTAGGGTTATGTTTAGGTTTAGTGTTAGTATTAGGGTAAGGATAAGTATTAGGGTTTGGGGTAGTGTTAGGTTTAGTGTTAGAAGTTAGTTTTAGGGTTAGGGTTAGTTTTGCATTTAGGGTTTGAGTTAGATTTAGGTTTAGTGTTAGCTTTAGTGTTAGTGTTAGTGTTACACTTTGTGGTAGGGTTAGGGTTAAGGTTAGGTTTTTTATAGGGTTAGTGTTAGGGTAAGTGTTAGGTATATGAATAGGATTAGGGTTAGATTTAGGGTTAGTTTTAGGTTTAGTGTTAGTGTTAGGGTTAGGGTTCGGTTTAGAGTTAGGTTTAGGTTTAGTGTTAGGTTTAGAGTTAGAATTAGTGATTGGGTAATTGTTAGTGTTAGGGTTAGGGTTAGCATTATGGTTAGTGTTAGGTTTAGGGTTAGGGTTCATGTTAGGTTTAGGGTTCTTTTTAGGGTTAGTATTAGGGTAGAGTTAGGCTTTGGTTTAGGGTTGGGGTTAGGGTTAAGGTTAGTGTTAGTGTTAAATTTACTGTTAGGGTTAGTGTTAATTTTAGGGATTAGGTTAGTGTTAGGGTTAGGGTAAGGGTTAGGTTTAGTGTTAGGGTTAGTTTTAGGGTTAGGTTTTGTGTAAGCTTAGGGTTAGATTTAGGTTTATGTTTTGTGTTAGGTTTAGGGTTAGGTTAGTTTTAGGTTTATGGTTAAAAATTATGGTTATGGTTAGGGTTAGGGTTGGCTTTTTGTTTGGGGTTAGGGTTAGGTTTAGTGTTTGTGTTAAGGTTTGGGTTATTGTTAATATTTGGTTTAGGGATAGTGTTAAGTTTAGGTTTCGGTTAGTGGTATGGTTAGTGTTAGGGTTGCTGTCAGGGTTGCAGTTAGGATTAGGTTTGGGATTATGGTTAGGATTAAATTTACATTTGGGGTTAGGGTTAAGGTTAGTGGTAGGTTTAGCATTGGGGTTCGATTAGGGTTAGTGCTAGGGTACTGTTAGGTTACTGTTAGCGTTAGTTTTAGTGTTAGGGTTAGTATTAGGGTTATGGTTAGAGTAAGGATTAGTTATTTTTACGGTTAGTGTTTGTGTTAAGTTTAGGTTTAGGGGAAGACTTATGGTTTGTGTAAGTTTTAGGGTTAATTTTAGGGTTAGGGTTGCAATTAGGATTGGTTAGGCTTAGGGTTAGGTTTAGTGTTTGGGCTATTGTTAGGTTTTGTGTTAGAGTTAAGGTTAGGTTTAGTGTTAGGTAGGTTTATGGGTAGGATTATTGTTATAGTTAGCGTTAGTGTAAGTGTTTGTGTTTATTTTCAGGTTAGTGTGAGGGTTAGTGTTAGGGTTAGGGTTAGGTTTGGGTTAGGATTAGTCTTATGGTTAGGTTTTGTGTTAGGGTTAGGGTTATTGTTATTTTCAGGATTAGATTTAGGGTTAGGGTTATTGTTATGTTAGGGTATGGTTAAGGATAGTGTTAGTGTTAGGGTTAGCATTAGGGTTAGGTTAAGGCTTAGTGTTATGGTTAGCATTAGAGTTAGTGTTAGGGTTAGTTTTAGGGTTAGTCTTATGCTTAGGGTTATTGTTAGGGTTAGGTTTCTGATTAGGGTTAGGTTTGGTATTAGTGTTAGTGTTATAGTTTTTGTTATGGTTAGGTTTAATGTTCAGGTTAGGGTAAGGTTTAGGATTATGGTAAGGTTTAATGTTAGGCTTAGTATTAGGGTAAGTGTTAGGGTTAGTGTTATGGTAAGGATTAGGGCTAGCTTAAGAGTTAGGTTCAGGTTTAGGTTTAGGGTTTGTTTTAGGTTTAGGGTTAGGGTTAGTGTTACAGATAGGATTAGGGTTAGAGTTAGAGTTAAGGTTAGGTTATGGTAAGTGTTAGGGTTACCATTAGGTTTACTGTTAGTTTTAGGTTTAAATTTAGGGTTAGGGTTAAAGTTTGTGTTAGGGTTATTATTAATATTAGGGTTAGGGTTAGTGTTAGGTTTAGGGTTTTGTTTACAGTTAAGGTCAGTGATAGGTTTAGGTTTGGAGTTAGGCTTAGTGTTAGGGTTAGTGTTAGTGTTATCATTATGGTTACTTTTAAGGTTAGGGTTAGGGTTAGGGTAAGTTTGTTGTTAGGGTTAGTGTTAGGTTAAGTTTACAATTATGGTTTGGGTTAGGGATTGTCTTAGGTTTAGGGTTAGTTTTAAGGTTATGTTTAGGGTTAGGATTAGGTTTAGTGTTAGGGTTAGGGTTTGTGTTAAGTTTAGGGTTGGGTAAGGGTTGGGATTAGGGTTTGGTTTAGCATTATGGTTAAGGTTAAATTTAGAGTTAGTGTTAGGATTAAGTTTAAGTTGAGGGTTATGGTTTGTGTTAGATTTTTGTTCAGCGTTAGGGTTAGTGTCAGGGTCAGGTTAGGGTTAGGGTTATTGTTAGGGTTAGCATTAGGTTAGGTTTATGGTTAATATTATGGTTAGCCATAGTGTTTGGGTTAGGTTTAGTGTTAAATTTTGTGATAGGATTAGGATTATCATTCCTGTTAGTGTTAGGTTTTGTGTTACGGTTAGTGTTACAGTTAGTGTTAGGGTTATCTCTAGGTTTGAATAGGGTTAGTTTTAGAGTTATGTTTAGGGTTTGTGTTAGGGTTAGTTTTAGGGTTAGGATTAGGTTTAAGATTAGTGTTGGGGTTAGGTTTAGGGTTAGTTTTAGGGTTATTGTTAGTGTTAGTTTTAGGGTTCATGTTAGGGTTAAAATTAAGGTTAGGTTTATGCTTAACAATAGTGTTAGGTTTAGGGATAGATTTAGGGTTAGTGTTAGGGTTAGTGTTATGTTTAGGGTTAGGCTTAGGGATAGGGTTAGTGTTATTGTTAGTGCTACGGTTAGGTTTAGTGTTAGTAGTAGGGTTAGCATTATGGTTAGGGTTAGAGTTATTCTAGCGTCAGTGTTAGGATTAGGGTTAGTGTCAGGGACAATGTTATGGTTAGGGTTAGGTTTAGTGTTAGGTTTAGGGCTCGAGTTTGATTTAGGTTTAAGGTTACAGTTAGGGTAATGATATTTTTAGGGTTAGGTTCAGGTTAGGTTATGGGTAATGGATAGGTTAGGCTTAGGGTTAGTGGTAGGGTCAGGCTGAGGATTAGCATTAGGGTTAGGGTTAGGGTAATGGATAGGGTTAGAGCTAGTTTTAAAGCTAGGTTTATGGTTAGAGTCAGGGCTAGGGTTAGTGTTAGGTTTAGGTTTATTGCAAGGTTTAAATTTAGGGTTAGGTTTAGAGTAAGGGTTAGGGCTAGGTTTAGGGTATGAGTTAGGGTTAAAGTTAGGGTTGGGTCTTGCATTAGAGCTAGGTTTTTGGATACATTAGGGCTCTTCTTAGTGATAAGGCTAATGTAAGAACTAAGCTTACGATTAGGGCTGGTTTTAGGTTTACATTTAAGACTGAGTCTAGTTTTAGGACTATGTTTAGGTTTAGGGTGATATTTTTAACTGGGCTTAGTGTTAGGGTCAGAGTCAGAATCATGATTCATTTTATGGTTAAGGATAGGACTCAAATTAGGGGTAGGCTCAGTTCCAGATGTAGGGTTAGGATTTGGTTTAGGTTAAGGGTTAGGGTTAGTCCTATGTCTCAGTTTTGTTTTAGGACTAAAGCTAAAGTTAAGGGCATTTTTATGATTAGCATTAGTGTTATTGCTACTGATAGGGTGATTTTAGGTTTAGGAGTAGATTTAGAGTTATGGTTAATTCTAGGTTTAGGATTATGGCTAGTGTTAGAGCTAAGATTAGGGCTAGTGTTTAGTTTATGGTAAAAGATAGGGTTAGAACTAGGAATAGGGCTATGGTAAGAATTAGAGTCTGTCTTAGGGCAAGAGATTGGGTTAGGATTAAGGCTAAATTAGGATTAGGAATACATGTAGGGCACTAGCCCTAACACAAACCCTCAAGCGAGCCGTAAACCTAGACTTAATCCTAATCCTCACACTAACCCTAAACCAAGACCTAATTCTAACCATTACCCTAGCCCTAACATTAACTCTATCTGCATTCATTACCCTAAATATAACCGTTATCCTAATGCTAACCCTAAGACTAACCCTAACCATAGTTCTAACCCTCACCCTAACCCTAACTCAAGACCTATTCCTAACCATAACCCTAGCCATAACCTCAATTCTAACTGTATCCATTACCCTAAACATTACCCTTATGGTAATGTAACCCTAGGCCTAAACTTAACCCTATCACTATCCCCCAAACTGTCAATTACCCTAAACCAAACCTGAACCCTAAACCTAAACTTATCATTACCCTAATGCTAACCCTAATGCTAATTCGAGCCCTAAACCTAAACTCAAACCTAAACCAAAGCCCAAAACTGACCCTAACATTAATAATTCCCCTAGCTCTAAACCTGACTATTACCCTATACCTAATCCTTACACTAGACTTAGCCATAGACCTACCCTAAAATTGTCCCTAACCATAACCCTAGACCTGACTTTATCCCTAGCCATAATCCTAGCCCTAACCCTAGGACAAACCCTAGTCCATATTCTAGCCCTAAACATAGCCTTAATTATAACCCTAAACCTAACACTAGCCTAAACCTAACACTAACCATAGCCTTAATCTTAACCCAAATTTAGCCTTATAACTAACCCTAACCCTAACCCTAGCCCAAAGACTAACTCTAACTCTCACTCTAGCCCTAACTCTAGTTCTAACCCTATACTTTAATGGAAGTCTAATCCTAACCTGAACTCTAGGTCTAACCCTAGCACTATTCATGTCCCTGGCCATACCCTAGATTCAACCCTAACTCTAAATCTAACCCTAAAAATAAGCCTAAGCCTAAACCTAACCCTAGCTCTAACCCTAATACTAATTCTAAAACTAGCCCTAACCCTAGCCCTAGCTCTAAAACTAAAACCAAGCCATAGACCTAACCCTAATCCTTGATATAAACCAAATCCTAATCCTACACCTAGCCCTAACACTAGCAATTATTCGAGTCTTAAGCCAAACCATAAAACTAACCATCATCCTGACTCTGACCTTAACACTAACCCTAGGTCTAAACATCACCTTAACCCTAAACCTAAACCTAAAACTAGAACTAGTCCTAAAACCTAGCTCTAAAATTAGCCCTAATCATAACACTAGTACTTACATTAGCCATAACCCTAACCCTAGCCCTAACTTAACCCAAATCCTAGCACTATTCTGAGACCTAACCCTAGCTTTAACCCTAAACCTAACTCTAACCCTATCACTAATTGTAACCATAACCCTAGCTGTGACCTTAGCTCTAACCCTATCCATTACCCTAACCATAATCCTATCCCTAATGCTAACCCTAGGCCTAAACCTAACCCTATCCCTAATCTTCACCCTATCCATTACCCTGAATATAACCTGAAACCTAAACCTAACACTATCATTATGCTGATCCTAACATTAATGCTAATTCAAGTCCTAAATTTAAACCTTAACCTATCCAAAACACTAATCATGACCATGACCCTAATATTACCTTTAGCTCTAAACCTGACCCTAACTCTAAACTCAATGCTTACACAAGGCATAACCAAAAACCTAAACTTAAACTATCTTTAAACATAAACCTAGACCTGAAATTAGCCCTCACCATTATCCTAGGCCTAAACCTAGCCTTAATCCTAACCCGAACCATAACCCGAGCCCTAACCCTAATTCTAACCATTACCCTAGCCCTAAACCTACCTATAACCCAGTCCCTTACCATAAACCTAAGCATAACCCTAAACCTAACCCTAACTCCCACCCAAACCTAGGACTAATACTAATAATAAGCCTAGCGCTAATCCTAGCCCTAATTATCCTATCCTAAACCTAACCATAGCCCTAAGACTATAATGCTTGTCCTAGCCCTAACCCTAGTTCTATCCTTAGCCCTATCCTAACTCTAGATAGAAACCTAACTCTAAATCTAAACCTAACTCTAAATTTAACTGTAATCATAATCCAAACCAAACCCTAACACTACACCTAACCATAATGCTAATTCTAAAACTTGCCATAGCCTAGCCCTAGCCATAAAACAGAGCCAAGCCATATCCCTAACCCAAACCCTTAAACTAAAGCAAACCCAAAACTTACACCTAGCCCTAACCCTAACTCTAAAAATTATTCAGACCCTGAGGCTGACCCTCAAACTAATCCTAGCTCTAATCATCACCCTAACTTTAATTAACACTAACACTAGTCCTAGACTTAACCATAACCCTAAAAGTAGCTTTAATTGAAACCCTAGTTTGTACATTAGTCATTGTCATAACCCTAGCCCTAACCCTAACAAAAAACCTACCCCTAATTCTAGTCCTAATCCTAGCTTAAACCCTAACCTTAACCCTAAAATTAGCCCTAACCCTAAGCCAAACCCAAGCCCTAACCTTAGCTCTAAAACTATCCCTTACCCTAAGCCAAACCCAAAACCAAATGCTAACCCTAGTCCTAACCCTAATCCTTAGCCTATCTTAAACACTAAAATTATTACTAGTCCTAACCCTACCCCTCATTCTAGTTCTAACACTAACCCTGACTCTTATC
The DNA here is from genome assembly GCF_001458135.2 of Marmota marmota marmota. Lineage (NCBI taxonomy): Eukaryota > Metazoa > Chordata > Mammalia > Rodentia > Sciuridae > Marmota > Marmota marmota. Next base: position 68,309 of record NW_026006479.1, read on the forward strand.
TGACCCTAAAAGTAACCACAGGTCTAAACCTGACCCTAAACCTAAACAAAATCCTTACACTAGATCTACCGGTAAACATATACTTATACCTAAGCCTAACACTAGAACTAGACACAAAGCTAATCCTAAATATAGCTATAAATGTAGCCCTAGACCTAAACAAAATCCTAGCAATAGCCCTAATGCTAAACCTTAACCTAAACCAAACACTTACCCTATCCCTGAACCTAACCCTAGTCCTAATTCTGGCTCTAACCCTGTACCAACCCTAATTCGAACACTGACCCTGATCCGAACACTTAAACTAGCTTTAAACCTGACACTTACCCAAAATCTAGACCTAACACTAGACCTAGCTATAACCCTAAAACTAAAACTACCCCTAAACATAACCCTAGCTTTTACATTACCCATAGTCCTAACCCTAGCCCTAAACCTAACACAAAACCTAGAGCTAATTGTAGGCCTAAACTTAGTTCTAAGCATAAACCTAAGCCTAGACCTAACCCTAAACCTAACTCTAACCCTAAACCTCGTCTTAGACCTAAACCTAAATAAAGTCCTAAGCCTTACACTAAATGTAACCCTAGCCCTATTCTAAATCTTAATCATAACCCTAGCCCTAATCCTAACCTTAATCCTAGCCCAAACTTTAGGTCTAACCATATCCATTACCCTAACCCTAAGCCTAACCCTAATTAAAACCCAATCCCTAACACTAAACCTAACTCTAACCACAATCTTGAATTCAGAAGTGAACCTAAATCTAACCCTCACACTAGCCCTAAACCTAGCTCAAACACTAACCTTTATCCTAACCTAATCATAACCTTAACCCTAAACTAACACTTACCCTAACCCTAACACTTACTCTAAACCAAACCCTAGCCCTAGCCCTAAACCCAACCCTAATCCTAGACTTAATCCAAACCATAACCTAGCCCTAACCCAAGCTCTAAAACTATCCATTACACTAAACATAACCCTAACCCTAATACTAACCATAACCCGATCACTGAAACCTAACCCATCTGTTACCTTAACCCTTAACTAAAACCTAAAATAAACCCTTCCATTACCTTGACTCTAAAACTTACCCTAATACTAATTTGAGCCATATCCCCTTGACCTTAACGTAAACCAAATACTAACCCTGACCCTGACCATGACACTAATAAAAATTCTAGCTCTAAAGCTGACCTTTAACATAAACCTAACCCTTACACTAGACCTAGCCATATCTTAACCCTAAAACTATCCTTAAACATAACCCTAGACCTGATATTATCCCTAGCCTGAGTCCTAGCCCTACACCTATCAGAAAACCTACCCCTCATCCTATCCCTAATTATACCATTAACCTAAACTGAACAATAACCCTAGGCCTAATCCTAATTCTAACCCTCACCATAGCCCTAAACCTAGATATAATCACACCCATTCTTCTAAACTTAACCCTAACAACAGTGCTAACCCTAACCCTAGCCCAACCCCTAGGCTTAACCCTAACACTCACCCTAGTTTTAATCCTAGCCCTAATTTAGCCCTAAACCTAACCCTAAGCCTACTCCTAAGAATAACTCTAATTCTCACCCTAGACGTATCCCTAGTTCTAATCATATTCCTTACCATAACCCTAACCCAAAATAACTGAGCAATAGTCCTAATCTTAAAACTTAACTTAAACCAAACCCTAACACTAAACCTAGATCTAACCCTAGTCCTAATTTGAGTCCTAACCAAAACCTTAAACTAACCCTGACCCCAAATCATATCCTAACACTCACCTAGCTGTAACCACCACCCTAAACTTAAACCAAACCCTAACAGTAATCCTAGCCTTAATTAAAGTCATAACCCTAACCTTAAAACTAACCCTGATGCTGACTCATATCCTAACAGTCACCCTAGCTGTAATGACCGCGCTCACCTTAAACTGAACCCTAAAATTAATCCTAGCACTTATTTGAGTCCTAACCCTAACCCTAAAACTAACACTGTCTCTGAATAATATCCTAATAAATATCACCCTAACATTAAACCTAACCCTAACACTAGACCTACCCCTACCCCAACCCTAATTGTAACCTAGTTCTTACATTATACATTGCCATAACATTAGCCCTAACCCTAACACAAAAATTAGCCCTAATCTCAGCCCTAAACCTAGATGAAACCCTTAGCCTAACCCTAACTCTAGCCCTAACCCTAGCTCTAAGCCTATCCATTACCCAAAGAGAAACACTAAGTCTAATGGTAACCCTAGACCTATCCCTAATCCTTAAGTTAACCAAAGCCCTAACCCTATTAATAGTCATAACCCTACCCTCACTCTAGCTCTAACACTATTCCAAACCCTAATGTTAATCCTGACCATTATTTTGACCCTAACACTAACCCTAGGTGTAAACCTGCACTAACCCTAGACCAAACCATAACACTATCCCTAGACCTAAACCAAATCCTAAATCTAGCCTTAACTCTAGCCCTAGTCATAAACAAAAACCTATCCCTAGCCCTTAAAGTAACCCTTACAGTAACACAAACACTAACTCTACCCTAGACATAAACATAATTCTAATTCTGGCTGTAAACTTAACTCTAACTCAAACCCAAACACTGACCCTGCTTTAAGAGTAAACCTAATTCTAAACCTGACCCTAACCAAAAATCTAAACCTGACATTAGACCTAGCCAAAATCCTAACCCTTAAACTAGCCCTAATCATAACCCTAGATCTTCCATTACTTATATCCCTAACTTTAGGCTTAAACCTAACACAAAACCTAGAGCTAATCCTAGGCCTAAGCATAACACTAACCCTAACCCTAACCCTAACCTAACACTTGATTAGTCCTTATCCTAGCTCATAGCCTTATCCTAAACATGAACCTACACCTATCCCTAAATATACACCTAACACTAGCCCTAATCCTAAAATTAACCCTAGTCCTAAACCTAGCTCTAACCTACCCATTACCATAAAACTAACCCTAAACCTATTGATAAACCTAGGCCTAACCCTAACCCTAAAACTAAGCAGAAAACTAACACTAGACCCACCCTAAACCAAACACTTGTCATAGACCTAACTGTAGCTCAATCCTAAACCTTACCATAAACCTAAATATAACCATAGCCCTATCTGTAAACCTAATCCTCAATCTAACACTAACCATAACCCTATGCGTACATATAAGCACATCCATTACTCTAACCCTAACCCTAGCCCTAATCCAATCCTAACCCTAACCATACTCTAATCTTTAATCTCTAGACCTAACTCTAAACCTAACCCTCAACCTAACCCTAACCCTAGCTCAAAACCTAACCCTTATGCTAAACATAACCCTAACACTAACCCTAGTTCTAACCCTAACTCTAAAACTAACTCAAGACCTATTCCTGACCATAACCCTAGCCCTAACATTAGCTCTAACCCTATGTGTTATCCTAACCATTACCCTTACCCTAATGCTAACCCTAGGCCTAACATAAACCCTATCGCTAAACCTAACCCTATCAATTACTGTAAACCTATCCTGAACCCTAAAACAAAACCTATCATTAGACTTACAATGACCCTAATGATTGGTTGAACCCTAACCCTAAACCCTAGCCTCAACCAAACTCTAACCTGATCCTGGCCCTAATAATTCACCTAGCTCTAAACCTGACGCTTAACCCTAAACCTAACACTTAAACTTGACCTAGCCATAAACTTAATCCTAAAATTGTCCTCTCCTCAACTGTAACCCCACACCTGACATTAGCCCTAGCCATAATCCTAGCCCTAACCCTAACAAAAACCCTAGCCCTTATCCTAGCCCTAAACCTAGATTAATCTTAACCCTAACCCTAGCTGTAACCCCAATAACCCTAGCCCTTATCTTAGCCCTAATTTCACCCTATATTTAAACCTGACCATAACCCTAGACATAAGAATAAATCTAACTCTCACACTAGACCTATCACTAGTTCTAACACTATCCCTTAACGTAACCCTAACACTAGCCCTAAACTTATTCCTAACCCTTGCCCTATCCACAGCCCAAGCAATAACCTTAGATCATAATCTATCTCTAAATCTAACCCTGACACGAAGCCTAAGCCTAACCCTAACACTAATCCTAAAACTAGACCTAATTCTAATCCTAACCCTAAAACAAAACCCAGCAATAAGCTCTATCCCTAAAGCTTAAACTAAACCAAACCCTAACCATTTTCTTAACCATAACCCTAGTCCCAATTTGAGTTTTAAGGCGAACCCTAAAACTAACCCTGACAATGACTCTGACATTAAAACTAATCCTAGCTCTAAACATCACCCTAAAACTAACACTAACCTAGCCCTAATCTTAATCCTAAAATTAGCCTTAATCGTCAACCCTTGTACTTACATTAGCCGTAATGTTAATCCTAGCACAAACTTAACCCAAATCATAGCCCTAATCTGAGCCCTAACCAAGCTTTAACCCTAACTCTAATCCTAACCCTAGCCCTATCCCTAATCATAACCATAACCCTAGCCCTAACCCTATACATTATCATAACAACAACCCTAACCTTAATGCTAATCCTAGTCTTAAATGTAACCCTATCTCTAATCCTATCTCTATCCATTAACCTAAACCTAACATGAACCCTAATTATAAGCCTATCATTACCAAAAATCATACCCTAATGCTAATTCAATCCCTAACTTTAAGCCTTAACCTATTGAAAACCCTAACCTAGACCTTCACCTTAATAATACCCATAGCCCTAAACCTGATAATAACCCTAAACCTAATCCTTACACTAGATGTACCCATAATCCTAACAATAAATCGATTTTTAAACATAATTCTAGACTTGAAATTAGCCATACTTCTAATCCTAGCCAAATCCCTAAATCATACCCTAGCCTCATCCTAGCCCTCAACCTAGCTTTAAT
>NW_026006479.1:78046-131569 GCF_001458135.2 Marmota marmota marmota
AAGGGAAATTGCATGGAAATGGAAGGAGACCCTCAGGGTTATACAAAAGTACATACAAGAGGAAGTGAGGGGAAAGGGAAAAATAATACAAGGGGGACAAATGAATGACAGTAGAGTGGGCAGAGAGAGAAGAGGGGAGGGGAGGGGAGGGGGGATAGTAGAGGATAGGAAAGGCAGCAGAACACAACAGATATTAGTATGGCAATATGTAAATCAATGGATGTGTAACTGATGTGATTCTGCAATCTGTATATGGGGTAAAAATGGGAGCTCATAACCCACTTGAATCAAAGTGTGAAATATGATATATCAAGAACTATGTAATGTTTTGAACAATGAACAATAAAAAATTTAAAAAAAAATAAAAAAAATAAAACTAGCCCTAACCCTACCACTATCAGTAAAACAAAACCAAGCAATAGCCCTAACCCTAAAGCTAACTTAAATCAAATCCTAACACTACACCTAGACCTAACCATAGCCTAAATTCGAGTCTTAACTCTAACATTAAAAGTATACCTGACACTGATTCATATGCTTAACTCACACTAGCTTGAAATACCATCCTAAACTTAAACCAAAACTTTACAGTAACCCTAGCCCTTATGTGAGTCATAACCCTAACCCTGACCCTTAAACTAACCCTAGATCTAAATATCATCCTAACCTTAAACTTAACCCTAATACTAAAAACTACCCATAATGCTAACCCTAACCAGAAAACTAACCATAATTATAACCCTAGTTCTTATATTAGTGATTGCCCTAACCCTAGTCCGAAACCTAACACAAAACTATCCCTAATCTGAACCCTAAACCTAACTTTCACTCTAACCCTACCTTATCTCTAGCCCTAAACTTAGCTCTAACTCTCTCCCTTACCCTAAGTGAAACTGTAACCCTAATGGTAAAACTAAATCTATCCCTAAACCTAAGGCAAACCAAACTTCGAACCCAATTAATAGTCCTGACCCTAGTCCTCATTCTAGCTCTAATCCTATCCCAAACCCTTATACTAACCCTGACCCTTATTCAGAACCTAACACAAACCCTAGGTCTAAAACTGACCCTAGACCTAGAGCAAAATCGTAACACTGGCCATATCACTAACTCATACTGAAACCTAACCCTAACCTTAGCTCTAAGACTAACTCTAACTCTCACATTATCCCTAACTTTAGTTCTAAGCTTATCCATTACCATAACCCTAACCCTAGCCCTAACCTATGCCCTATCCTTAGTCCTAGCCCTAATCCTAGATCTAACCCTAACCCTAAACCTAAGCCAAACACTAAAACTAGCCCTAACCCTAATGTTAATCATAAAACTAGTCCTAATCCTAACCCTAGCAGTAAAAAAAAGTGAGCAATAGCCCTAACAATTAACCTTAACTTAAACCAAAACCTAACACTACACCTAGTCCTAATCATAGCTTTAATTTGAAACCTAAACCTAACCTTAAATCTAACCCTGACCCTGACTCATATCCTAACACTCACCTTAGCTCTAAACACCCTCCTAACCTTAAACTAACACCTAAAATTAAACCTATTCTTAATTCAAGTCTTCACCCTAACCCTGACCCTGACTCATACCCTAACACTAACCCTAGCTCTAAATAGCATCCTAACCTTAAACCTAAGCCTAACACTAGACCAACCCCTAACCTGAACGCTAAAACTAACCCTCATTTTAACCCTAGTTCTTACATTAGCCATTGTCTTATCATTAGCCCATATCCTAACCCAAAAACTAGCCCTAATCCAAGCCCTAAATCTAGATTGAACCCTAACCCTAACTCTAGCACTAAACTTAGCTCTAAGGCTATTCCTTAACCTATGAATAACCCTAAACCTAATGGTAACCCGAGACCTATGCCTAATCCTTAAACTAACCAAAATCCTAACCTTATTAATAGTCCTGACCCTAGCCCTCATTCTAGCTCTAATCCTATCCCAAACCCAAATGCTAACCCTGACCCTTATCCTGACCCTAACACAAACCAGAGTTCTAAACCTGACCCTAACACTAGAATAAAACCTAACACTAAACCTGGACCTAAACCCAATCCTAAATCTAGCATTATCTCTAGCCCTAGATCTAAACAAAAAGCTAGTCCTAGGCCTAACAATAACCCTTATCCTAACACAAACAGTAAGCCTACCCCTAGACCTAAACCTACTCCTAATTCTGGCTGTAACCCTAACTTGAACTCTAAGTGAAACACTGACTCTGCCTTTAACAATAAACCTACTTCTAAACCTGAACCTAACTGAAAATCTAAACCAAACACTAGATCTTGGCATAACCCTAACCCTAAAATTAGTCCTAATCATAATCCTAGATCTTACATTACCCTCAGCTTTAACCCTAAGATGAAACCTAACACAAAACCTAGAGATAATCCTAGTCCTTAACCTAGCCCTAAACATAACCCTAGCCCTAACTCAAACCTAACCCTCAACTTAATCCTAACCCTAGCTCAAAACCTAACCCTTACTATAAACATAAACCTAGAACTATCCCTGAATCTAACCCTAAACCTATTCCTAATCCTAACCTTAACACAAGCCGTAACTTTAGCTCTAAACTTACCAATTACCCTAACCCTAATCCTAACCCTAATTGTAACCCTAGCCTTAACCCTAACCATAATCCTAACCCTAAAAAGAAAACTAACCCTAGACTTAACCCTAAACTAATACTCAGTATAGCTCTAACCGTAAATCAAAACCTAAACCTAAACCTAAGCACAAACATAGACCTATCCCTAACCCTAAACTTAAGTCTAGCCCTGTAACTAACCCTAAACCTATATCTAACTGTATTTTTACCCTATCCCTAAACCTAAATTTAATTATAACCATTCACCTAACCCTAACCCTCACCTTGAACCTACCGTAATCCTATCCCTTAATATAACCATGAACCTAACCATTTCTCTAAACCGAATCATATCTCAGAACCTAACTCTTAAATTAAGCATAACACTAACCTTAACCCTAGTTCTAACCCTTACCTTAACACTAACTGAAGACCTAATCCTGACCATAAGTCTAGCTATAACCTTAGCATTAACTGTATCCATTACCCTAATAATAACACATATCCTAATGCTAATGATAGGCCTAACCCTATCTCAAGACCTAAACTTAACCATAACCCTAGTCCGAACTTTAACTCTAACCCTAAAAATAACCCTTTCCCTAATGTTAAACCTAGGCATAAACCTAAGCCTATTACTAACCCTAACCCTATTAATTACCCTAAATCTAACGTGAACCCTAAATCTAACACTATCATTACCCTAACTGTAACCCTAATGCTAATTTGAGCCCTAAACCTAAACTCAAACCTAAAAGAAACATTAACCATGACACTGACACTAATAATTCCTCTAGCCCTAACCTATCCCTTACCCTAAACCTAATCCTTACATTAGACCTAGCCAAAACTTAACCCTAAAACTATCCATAACCATTACCTTAGACCTGACATTAGCCCTAGATATAATCCAGCCCTAACTCGAACACAAAACCTAGCCCATTAACACTAAACATATCCTTAATCATAACCCTAACCTTAAACCTAGGCCTAACTTAAAACCAACTCTATCCCTAATCTTAGACCTAATTTAGCCTGATACCTAACCCTAACCCTAACCCTAACTCTAAAACTAAGTCTAAATCTCTACCTAGCACTAAAACTAGTTCTAACTCTATCCCTTACTGGAACTCTAAACCTACCCCTGACCCTAGGCCTAACCCTTGCCATTTCCTTAGCCCTAGCCCTAAACCTAGATCTAACCTTAACTCTAAATCAAACCCTAATGCACAGCCTAAGCCTAAACCTAACACTAACCCTAACCCTAACCCTAACGCTACTCCTAAAACTAGCCCTAACTTTAGCACTAGCCCTAATACAAACCCGAGACATAGCCCTAACCTTAACCCTTAACCTAAGCCAAACCCTAACCCTACACCTAGCCCTAACCCTAGCCCTAATTATAGTTTTAAGCAGAACCCTAAAACTAACCCTAACCCTGATTCTGACACTAACACTAACCCTAGCTTTAAACATCATCCTAAACATAACCCTAAATATAACACTAGACCTAGCCCTAACTCTAACCCTAATCCTGAAACTAGCCCTAATTTTAACCCTAGAACTTACATTAGCCACAACCCTAATGCTAGCCCTAACTTAACCCAAAACCTAACCTAATCTGAGCCCTAAACCGAGCTTTAACACTAACCCTAACTGTAACCATAAACTTAGTACTAAGAATAACCATAACCTTAGCTCTAACCCTAGCTCTAACCCTATCCATTACCCTAACCATAATCCTAACTCTAATGCTAATTCTAGGCCTAAAACTTACCATATCCCTAATCCTAACCCTATCCATTACCCTGAACCTAACTTGAAATCGAAACCTAACTATATTGTTACCCTAATCCTAACCCTATTCTAATTCAAGCCCTAAATTTAAACCTTAACCTATCCCAAACACTAATCACGACCCTGCCCGAAACAATACCCTTAGCTCTAAACCTGACCCTAACCCTAAACCTAACCCTTACACTATATCTAACCTAACCCTAAAACTATATTTATCTGTAAAGCTGGACCTGAAATTAGCCCTAACCCTAATCCTAGCCCTAAATTTAGCCTTAATCACAACCCAAACCATAACCTGAGATTTAACCCTAATTCTAAAACTTGCCCTAGCCCTAAACCTAGCTATAACCCCATCCCTTACCCTAAACCTAACCATAACCCTAAACCTAACCATAATTTTAAACACAACCAAAACCCTTGCCCAAACCCTAGGCCTAACCCTAACACTAAGCCTAGCAAAAACCCTAATTTAGTCCTATCCTAACCCTAAACCTAGCCTTAAGACTAACTCTAACTCTTGCCGTAGCCCTATCCCTAGTTCTATCCTTAGCCCTAGCCCAACCCTGGATCTAAAACTAACTTTAAATTTAAACCTAACTCTAAATTTAACCATAACCACAATACTAAACCAAACCCTAACACTAGCCCTAACAATAATGTTAATCCTAAAACTTGTCTTACCCCTAGCCCTAGTCTTAAAACAAAACCAAGCCATATCCCCAATCCTAACTCTTAACATAAACCAAACCATAAACCTACACCTAGCCCTAACCCTAACTCTAAAAATAACCCTGAACCTGACACTGATCTGAACACCAATCTTAACATCACCCTAACATTAAATTAACCCTAACACCAGACCTATCATTAACACTAACCCTAAAACTAGCCATTATCATAACCCTAGTTCATACATTCGTCATTATCATAACCCTAGCCCTAACCCTAACACAAATCCTACCCCTAATTCTAGTCCTAACCCTAGCTTAAACCCTAATCTTAACCCTACAAGTAGCCCTAACCCAAATCCTAAACCGAGCCCTAACCCTAGCTCTAATCCTATCACTTACCCTAAGCCAAACCCTAAACCAAATTCTAACCCTAGTCCTAACCTTATTCCTTAGCCTAACTTAAACACTAACAGTAATTCTAGTCCTAACCCTAGCCCTCATTCTATTTCTAACCCTAACCCTGACCTTATTCTGATCCTAACAGTAACCCTAGGTCTAAACCTGACCCTAACCCTAAAACAAACCCTAACACTAGACCTACCAGTAAGCCTATACCTATACCTAACACTAACACTAGATATAGACCCAAAACTAATCCTAAATATAGCTATAATTCTAGCCCTAAACCCAAACAAAATCCTAGCTCTAGCCATAATAATAACCCTTAACCTAAACTAAAAACTTACCCTACCCCGAGACCTAATACTAGTCCTAATTCTGGCTCTAACCCTAATGATAATAGGAACACTGACACTGACCTTAACATTAACCTATCTCTAAACCTTACCCTAACAAAAAAAAACCTAGTCCTGACACTAGACCTAGCCATAACTGTAACCCTAATACTATCCCTAAACATAACCCTAGCCCTAACCCTATTTTAACCCTAATCTTTAGCCTAACAGTAGCCATAACCCTATCCATAGTCCTAACCCTGGCCCTAAACCTAACACAAAACTTAGCCATAAACCTAGGCCTAAACTTAGACCTAAGTATAACCCTAACCCTAACCCTAGCCCTAACACTAACCCTAACACTAACCCTTGCCTTTGACCTAACCGTAGCTCAAAGCCAAACCCTTACCCTAAATATTACCCTAGCCCTATCCTAAACCATAACCATAAACCAAGCTCTTATCCAAACCTTAATCCTAGCTCAAACAATTTTTCTAATCCTGCCAATAACCCTAACCCTAAACCTAAACCTAATTGTAACCCTATCACTTACACTAAATTTAACCCTAATCATAAATGTATCCAAAGACCTAACCATAAATCTAAACCTCACCATAGCCCTAACCCTAGCTGAAACATTAAGCCTTACACTAAACCTAATCCTATCACTACCCTAATCCATACCCTAACCCTAACTCTAACCCTAAATCTAACATTATCAATTACACTAAACCTAACTCTAACTATAATGAAATCTCTAGCCATAACCCGAACCCTAAACAAAACCCTAACCATAAACATAATTCTAGACCTAAACGTAAACCTAAACCTCTCCCTAGCCATTACCCTTGCTCAAACAGTAACACTTACCCTAACCTAACCATAACACTAGCCCTAAAACTAAAACTTACTGTAAACCAAACCTAGTCCTATACCTAAACCTAACTCTAATTTTAGACTTAATCCAAACCATAACATATCCTTAACCCTAGCTCTAAATCTATCCATTATACTAAACATAACCCTAACTTAATGCTAACCTTAACCCTATTGCTAAACCTAACCCATCCATTACCCTAAACCTTAACTAAAACCTAAACCTAACTCTATCCATTAACCTAACCCTAAGACTTAACCTAACACTAATTCAAGCCCTAAACCTAAACGTTGACCTAAACCAAATGCTAACCCTAACCATGGTCCTAATAATACCCCTAACTCTAAACCCGACCCTTACCATAAACCTAGCTCTGACTCTAGACCTAGCCATAACCTAACCCTAAAACTATCCTTAATCATAACACTACACTTGACATTAGCCCTAGCCCTATATCTAGCCCTGAACCTAACAGAAAGCCTATACCTAAACCTAGACTTAATCCTAAACTAAACACTAACCCAAGCCCTAGTCCTAATTCTACCCCTCACCCTAGCAAAAATCCTCGCTATAACCTCACCCATTCCCCTAAACTTAATCCTAACCCAAATGCTAATCCTAAACCTAGCCCTAAACCTAGGCCTAATCCTAACACTAACCTTAGTCCCAATCCTAGCCATAATTTAGCTTTAACCCTAACCCTAACCCTAAGCCTAGTCTTTAATCTAAATCTAACTCTTGTCTTAGCTTTTTCCCTAGTTCTAACCCTATACCTTATCATAACACTAACTGTAGCCATAATCCTAACCCTGGATCTAACCCTAACTCTAAATCTAACCCTAACCCTAAGCCTCAACCTCATGCTAACACTAGCCCTAACCTTAACACTAATTCAAAATCTAGCCGTAAACCTAGCCCTATCCCACCCACCCACCCCCCCAAAAAAAAATGAATAATAGCTCTAACCCTAACCCTAACCCATAGAAGTCAAGATGAAGTGAAACCTTAAAACACAATCTGTTCCTGACAGTGAACCTTTAACTGAGAAGGTCCAACCTGGGAAACATGGTAATGCTAGGTAAAAGATGAATTCTGACTACTATAAAAGAAATTTTAACAAAACTATCACTAACCAAACATTAGTTCTAACCCTAGGCCTAACCCTAATCCTGAAACTAAACCTTTCCTGTTTATAGAGCTTGATCATAAAAGTCAAAAACTTGGGGTGCCTAGTAGGGCAAGGTAACAGATGAATCCTGCCCAGTATCAAAAATTTTGACCAATAATTGGGGAAGGAGTTTCAGTACATGCCTAGTTCTTCTGTTTTCTCCTAAAGAGCTCTTGGATAAATTATTTCTTCATGCTTCAGCTTAAGGTACATTCACAAGGAACAAACCAGAGCAGGCCCACAGCGAACTGTTTGAGTGTGTGAAGTTTCATGCAGCTAGCACCAACCCTGATTGATTGTCAGCTCCATTTCCATTCACACCTATAGGCCATAATGTAGTGAAAACTAAAAATTAAAACTTTTGATGATACTGAACAATTGAACCTTGAAGGCGCAAACTTGGGAAGCCTGCTAAGGTTGGTCAAAGATGAATCCTGTACAGTATCAAAGTAATATGACCAAAAAAAAAATTGAACCTCTTTCATACATGTGTATTTTGGTTGGTTCTAAAGCACTCAGAGATAAAGTTGTTTCTTTCTAGTTCAACTTAGGGATATTTCACAGGAAACAAACCAGAGAACGCTCACTGAGAACTGAATGAGTGTTTGAAGTTTCAAGCAGCTAGCACAAACCCTGTTTGATTTCCAGCTTCATTTCCATTTACCCCTATAGGGCATAAAGAAGAGAAACATGAAAATTGTAACTGTTCATGAGAGAAAACCCTTTTACGTAGGAGGCACAAACATTTGGGGTATAGTAAAAATAGGACAAAGGTGAATCCCGCCCAGTATCATAGAAATTAAAAAAAAAACAAAACTAACTCTAACCCCAACACCAGGTCTAAACCTAGTCCTAACACTAAGTCTAACCCTAAACCTAACCTGTTAGAGAAACTTTGATCATAGAAGTTGCAAAATTGTGGAGTCTGGTGGGACAAGCTTACAGATGAATCATGGGCAGTTTCAAAGGAATCTGACAAAATAATTGGTGGAGATATTTCAGTACATGTATATTTCCCTGTCTTCTCCTAAACTGTTCTCAGATAAATTTCTATTGCATGCTTCAGCTTATTACCAATTTCACAAGGAACAAACCAGAGAGTGCCCACAGAGAACTGATTGAGTGTGTGAAGTTTCAAGCAGTTAGCATCAACCTTTTTGATTTCCAGCTTCATGTCCATTTACCCATGTAGGTCAAAATGAAGTGAATCCATAAAATACAAATTGTTCCTGTCTGCAAAGAATTGAACAGAGAAGTCCGAAATCTGAGGAACATAGTAGGACTAGGTAAAAATGTATCCTTCCCAGTATCAAAGAAATTTGAACAAGACAAACACTAACTCTAACACTAGACCTAACTCTAACCTAACCTGTTTAGAGAAACTTTGATCATAGAAGTCTCAAAGTTGAGGAGCCAAGTGGGGCAATGTAACAAATGAATCTTACCCAGTATCAAAAACTCTTACCAAATAATTTGGCGATATAGGTCAGTCAGTCCATGCATATTTTCCTGTTGTCTCCTTAAATGCTCTCGCATACTGTTTACTGTTGTATTTGCATGCTTCATCTTTGGGATACTTTCACTAGAATAAAACCAGAGCATCCTCACAGAGAACTGATTGAGAGTGTGAAGTTTCAAGCAGCTAGCACCAACACTGCTTGATTTCGTGCTCCATTTCTCTTCAACTAAATAGTTCAAAATAAAGTGAAATCTTAAAATACGCACTGTTCCTGACAGCGAACCATTGAACGGAGAAGGCCCAAACCAGGGAACATTGTGAGTCTAGGTAAAAGATTAATCCTGCCCAGTATCAAAGATACATGAACAAAACTGACTCTAACCCTACCACAAGGTTTAAACCTAGCCCTTACCCTAACCATAAACCTAAACCTAGTCTCTTTAGAGAACTTTTTATCATAGAAGTTCCAAATTAAGGAAGCCTAGTGGGAAAAGCTAACAGATGAATCTTGTGCAGCATCAAAGAAATCTGACCAAATAATTTGGGGAAGGGAGTTAAGTACATGTATATTTCCCTGTTGTCTCCAACAGTACTTTTGGATAAAGATGTTTTTGCATCCTTCAACTTTGGGAAACTTTCACAAGGAAGAAACCAGAGTACCCACATAGAACTGATTGAGTGTGTGCAGTTTTAAGCAGTGAGCACCAACCCTGTTTGATTTCAAGTTCCATTTCCATTTACCCGTATAGGTCAAAATGAAGGAAATGTTAAAATACAAACTGTTCCTTACAGCAAACCATTGAAGGGATAAGGCCCAAACCTGGGGAAAATAGTAAGGCTAGGTATCAGATGAATTATGCAAAATGAATTTGAACAAAACTCAGTATAACTCTAACACTAGATCTAACCCAATCCTAACCTAATTCTAACCTGTTTAGAGTAACTATGATCATAGAAGTCCCAATCTTGGGGAGCCTAGAGGCACTAATTAACAGGTGAATCTTGTGCAGTATCAAAGAATTTTGATGAAAAATTGGGGGAGGTATTTCAGTACATTAATATTTCCCTGTTTTTTTTTTCTTAAAGTGTTAATGGATAAATTGTTTTTCATGCTTCAGCGTAAGGTACTTTCACAAGGAACAACCAGAGAGTGCCCACAGAGAGCTGATTGAGTGTGTGAAGTTTCAAGCAGCTAGTACTAACTCTGTTTGATTTCCAGCTGCATTTTCATTCACATCTATAGGCCATTATAAAGTAAAACCTAAAAATTCAAACTGTTCCTGACAGTGAACTGGCCAACCTTGAAAACCCAAACTTGGGGATCCTACTAAGACTAGGAAAAGAATGAATCCTCTACAATATCAAAGTAATCCATGCAAAGAAAAATGAAGCTAGCTCCTAAAGTGCTCACAGATAAAGCTGTTTCTTTCTAATTCAGCTTTGGGCTACTACCACAAGAAACAAATATGAGAATGTGTCCTGAGAACTGATTGAGTGTGTGAAGTTTTAAGCAAATTGCACAAACCCTGTTTGAGTCCACCTTCATTTTATTTCACCCCTATAGGGAAAAATGAAGTGAAACATGAAAATTAAAACTGCTCCTGAGGGCAAACCCTTTTACTCAGAGGCCCAAACATGGGGAGTGTACTAAGAATATGAAAAAAATAATAATCCTGCCCAGTATCCAAAAAGTTGAAAAACACTAACTCTAACCCTAACACTAATTCTAACCCTAACTCTAACCATAATGCTAAGCCTAACCTATTAAGAGAACCTTTAATCATAAAAGTTTTAAACTTGGGGAGACTAGTGGGGAAAGCTTACATATGAATCCTGCACAGTATCAAAGAAATCTGACCAAATAATTGGGGGAGGTATTTCAGTACAGGCATATTGCCCTGTTTTCTCCTAAAGTGCTCTTGGATAAACTTGTTTTCATGCTTCAGATTATTGCTACTTTTAAAGGAAGAATCCAGAGAGTGCTCAAAAACAACTGATTGAGTATGTGAAGTTTCAACCAGCTAGCAACAACCCTCTGATTTACAGCTCCGTTCGCATTTACCCATATATGTCAATATGAAGTGAGACATTAAAAACAAACTATTCCCAATAGTGAACCATTGAACTGAGAAGGCCCCAAACTGGGGCACATAGTAAGGCTAGGTAAAAGATAAATCTTCCCAGTATCAAAGAAATTTTAACAAAACAAACTATAACCCTAACACTAGCTCTAAATCTAGCCCTAACCCTAACTGTAACAGTAACCCTTACCTGTTTAGAGAACCACTGTTCCTAGAAATGCCAACCTTGGGGAGCCTAGAGGAGCAAGCTAAAAGATGAATACTGTGTAGTATCAAAGAAATCTGATCAAATTATTGGGAGACTTATTTCAGTACATACATATTTCTCTGTTTTCTCCTTAAGGTCTCTCAAATACAGTTTCTTTTGAATCTTCAACTATGGCCTAACTTCAAAAGAAAGAAACCCGAGAGTGTCCACTGAGAACTGATTGTGTGAAGTTTCAAGAACCTCCTGCCAACCCTGTTGATTTCCAGCTCAATTTTTATTCACATCAATAAGCCGTAATGAAGGGAAACCTTAAAATACAAACTGTTCCTGACAGTGAACCATTGAATCGACAAGGCCCAAACCTGTGGAGCATAGTAAGAATAAGTAAAAGATGAATCCTGCACAGTATCATAGAGATTTGAAGAAAACTAGGGACCCTTGGGTGCTCTCGGCGCAGATGGAAGGCTCGGCTCCATAGTTTCTCTGGGCACAGACAGCAGTCTCTGCCACACAGATAATCTCTGCACAGACAGAAGGCAGCAGAGAACACAGAGGCTTTGCTTGCATGTCACCAGACTGAGCTCTGGACTTAGCATAAGGTCACTCCAGAACCATCCACCTCACCAAACATCATACATAGGTAATAGATGGAATCCATCTTGCAAAACCTTTCTTGCCATCTGTCAGTGGGCGTAGCTACCAGCTTGGTTCTGCAACATATCAGGTACCCTGTTTCCACTCCCCTACCTCCAGCTGTAATAACTCAAGATTTTTCTCACAAGATTTTGGGAGGTGTAGCTAACAATGCAGAATAGCAACTGTACAGGCACCTGGTTTCCAATTCAGAGACTAAGAGTAGGAAGGCTCCAGGTAGAAGCTCAAGCCTTCTCACCCTGGCTACCTCCACCACCCTATCACAGAGACTCAAGCTAGGAATCAACGAATCCACCTACTTCAATAAAGGAAAACAGAGTTCTAAGAGACATTTTTTTTTTCTTATTTTTTATTTTTCTTGCTTTTCTCATCCATTCTCCTCTACCCTTCCTACTCTGGTCCTCACAACCCCAACATATGTGAAACCAAGAACTTTCCATGAAATTGGACTTTAAGAACTGAATCACTAGAATTAAATAATATAGAGAAATTACATAGGCCCCACCTCACCACCTTTTTATTTGCTCTTATTTTTTTTCTCCCTCTATCCCAATTTCAGCCTCCTAACTTTTACTATTCATACATAGGGTGATTTTATGAATACAGATAAGGAGTTTGAATTTATACCTTCTTCCATAAATTCCCCCTGTCTATTCATTCTAGTTCTCCTCCAAAGTTGCTAAGTTAGATTAATCACATATCCTCATTACTTTTCCCCTCAACATAGCATCCTACCCCTTACCCTCAGTTCTATTTTCACCATGAGAAATTGTATGCCTTTTATGAAACTAATGACTATATTCTAAGTAATAATTGAAGACAACATCTGTAGACACAGAGTCTAAATGTAAATGTATTTATAATGGTTAGGCTTAGGCTTCTGGTTAGGTTTAGATTTAGAGTTAGGTTTTGATCTATGTTTAGTGCTAGGGCTAAGGATAGGGCAAGGGTTAAGACTAAGGTTTGAGTTAGGTTTAGGATTATGATAAGGAATAGGGTTAGAACTAGTGCTAGGGCTACTATGAGAGCTAGAGTTAGTCTTAGGGCTAGGGTTAGGGTTAGATTTAGGGTTAGGGATATGGCTAAACTAGGGCTAGTGCAGTGTTAGGTTTAGGCCTTGGATTAGGGTTAGGGTTAGGATTAAATTTAGGGTAAGGTATTGAGTAATAACTAGGTTGAGGGCTAGGGCAAGGGTTAGTATTAGGGTTAGGGCTAGGGTTAGGTTTAGGGTTATGATTAAAGCTAGGTTTAGGGCTAGAATGAGGGCTAATGTTTGTGTTAGGGTTAGTGCTAGTATTAGGGCTAGGGCTAATGTCAGATCTAGGTTTACATTTAGGGATAGATTTAGTGTTAGGTTTATGGCTTGGTCCAGTTTAGGGGTTAGGTTTATTCTAAGGGTCAGTTTTAGAGCTAGGGTTATTATTAGAGTCAGGATCAAGTTGAAGGTTTGGGTTAGATTAGGGTTAAGGTTTAGTGCTTGAATTATCATTAGGGTTTTGGATTAAGGTAATGAAAAGTTTAGGTTTAGGGTTTAGTTGTGGTTTAGTGTAATGGATGTGGTTAGGGTTAGGCTTAGGTTTAGCATAAGGGTTTTCATTAGGGTAATGGATAGGGTTAGACCTAAGATTAGGGGTAGGGTTATGTATAGGATTAGACCTTTTCTTGCGTTAGGATTAGATTTATGTTTAGGGTTAAAGCTAGGTTTAAAGGCTTGGGATGTGGCTCAAGAAGGCGTGTGCTCACCTGGCATGCACAGAGTGCAGAGTTCGATCCTCAGTTCTACATACCAATAAAATAAAGATGTTGTGTCCACCAAAAACTAAAAAGTAAATATTAAAAAAAATTGGTTTATGACTCTGATTAAGGCTAGGTTTTGGGTTAGGTTAGGGCTATGTTTAAGGCTACAACTATTGTACAAAGTAGTGTTATGATTAGAGCTAGTGATAGAGTCAGGGATAGGGCTATGTCTAGTATTAGGTTTAAAGGTCACAATGATGTTTATAGCTAGGTTTAATGTTAGGCTCAGAGTCAGAGTCCAGATTAGTTTTCAGGTTAGGGTTATGACTAGAATTACTGATAGGATTAGGGCTAGGTGTAAGGTTAGTGTTATGATTCGGTCTTGTTTTAGGGCTCAGGGTAGAGTTAGGGCTAGTTTTAGGATTAGGGCTAGGGTTAGTGTGAGGTTTAGGCTTAGGTTTAGGGTTAGATTTAGAGTTAGGTTTAGATCTAGGCTTTGAGCTATAGGTAAGGAGGATTAGGGCTAAGTTTAGGGCTAGGTATAGGGTGATTGTAAGGGATAGGGTTGGAACTAGGTATAAGGCTAGGGAGAGAGTTTGAGTTAGTCTTAGTGCTACAGTTAGGGTTGGATTAGGGATAGGGCTAAATTAGGGCTGGGATTAGGTCTAGGGTTAGTGTTAGGGTTAGGCCTATATTGAGGGCTAGGGTTAGTGTTAAGGTTAGGGTTAGGGTTAGGTTTAGGGTAAGGGATGGGATTATAGCTACTTTTAGGACTAGGGTGAGGATTAGATTTAGGATTATGGTTAGGGATAGGTTTATGTTTAAAGTAACATTTATGGATAGAATGTGGGCTAAGTTTTGTGTTAGGATTAGGACTAGGATTAGAACTAGGGC
This sequence comes from Marmota marmota marmota, assembly GCF_001458135.2. Classification (NCBI taxonomy): domain Eukaryota; kingdom Metazoa; phylum Chordata; class Mammalia; order Rodentia; family Sciuridae; genus Marmota; species Marmota marmota. The sequence continues at coordinate 92,931 of NW_026006479.1, forward strand.
TAATGTCAGGTCTAGGGTTACAGTTAAGGAGAATTTCAGGGTTAGGTTTATAGCTAGGTCTATTGTAAGGGTCAGGTTTCTTGTTAGGTCAGGTTTAGCACTATGGGTATTATTAGGGTCAGGGTCAGGGTTAAGGTTTTTATTAGATTAAGGTTTAGGGTTAAGTCTCCAGTTATCATTATGGTTAGGGATAGGTTAAGGATAGTTTTAGGTTTAGAGTTCAGGTTAGGTGTAGAGTAATGGATAGATTTAGGGTTAAATATAGGTTTATGATTCAGCCTATGGTTATCAGAAGCATTAGGGTTATCATTAGGGTAATGGATAAGGTTAGAGCTAATGATAGGGCTAGTGTTATGCATAGGATTAGGTCTAGATTTAGACCTAGGTTTAGGGTTAGGATAAGGTTAGGGTTATGGTTAGCTTTAGGCTTAAATCTAGAGTAGGTCTTTGGTTAGGGCTAGGTTTTGCAATAGGTTAGGGCTATGACAAAGGTAAGATCTTTGTTATGATTAGGGCTAGTTTTAGGGTTAATGTTAGAGCTAAGTATAGTTTTAGGTTTAGGTTTAGTGTTAATTTTTACAGCTAGGGTTTGTGTTATTGTCAGGGTCAGTGTTCAGTTTAGAGTTATGGTTAATGTGAAAGCCAGAATTAGGACTTGGGTTAAGACTAGGGGAAGGGTTAATTTTTGACTTTAGGCTAAGGGTTATTATTAAGGCTAGGGCTAGGTTTTTCTTTAGGACTAGGGCGAGAGTTATGGATAGATAAGGATTAGGTTTAGGTCTAGGGCAAGTGTTAGGGTTAGGATTAGGTATAAGATTACCAGTAGGGCTAGTGTTAGGGTTCAGTTTAGGGTTAGGTTCAGGTTTAGACCTAAGATTAGAGTAAGGGTCAGAATAAGGGTCAGGTTTAGGGTTAGGGTTTGGGTTATGTTTAGAGCTAGAATGAGGACTAGGGTTAGGGCTACTAATAGGGTTTTGGTTTGGGTCAGGTTAAGGAATAAAATTAGGATTAGGAATAGGATTAGCATTAGGTTTAGGGTTTGGCATAGGGTAAGGGGTCTGGTTGGAGGTAGGGTTAGCGCTAGGGTTAGGGTTAAATCTAGGTTTAGGGCTCGGATTAGCGTTAGTTTTTGTGTTAAGGTTATGGCTAGGGTTAAAGCAATGGCTAATGTAAGAACTATGGTTTTTAGGGTTAGTTTTAGGGTTATGGTTAGTGGTTAAACCTCTAGTGTTAAGATTAGGTTTGAGGTTATGGTGAAATTTAGAGCTAGTGTTAGTGTTAGGTTAATAGGGTCCGGTTTAGTTTTAGGGTTAGGGTAAGGACTCAAATTAAGGCTAGGGTTACTGTAAGGGTTCGGTTTAAGGTTAGGGTGGTGTTTAGAGCTAGGGTGAGTATTAGGATATGAGTCAGGGTTAGGGTTAGTATTAAGGTTAAGGTTAGGACTCGAATTAGGCCCAGGGTTATTTCTAGGTGTAGTGTTAACCTGTTGTTTAAGTTAAGGTTTTGGGTAAGGGCTAATGCTTGGTTTTGTTTTACTGCAAAGCTTAGTGTTAGGGCTAGTTTTGTGATTAGCATCAGGTCTAGGGCTAGTGTTAATGCTAGGCTTAGGCTTAGGTTTAGTCTTAGATTTAGAGTTAGGGTTAGATCTAAGGTTAGGACTAGGAATAAGGATTTGGCAATGTTTATGGTCAGGTTTATGGCTAGGGTTAGGGCTAGGTTTTGGATCACCGTAATGGATAGGTTTAGAATTAGGGATAGGGCTAGTGTGAGAGTTAGAGTTAGTCTTAGGGCTAGGGTTAGGGCTAAGGATAGGGATAGGGTTAAATTAGGGCTAAGATTAGGGTAGGGTTTGTGTTCACCTTAGGCCTAGAGTTAGGGTTAGGGTTAAGTTTAGGGTCAGGAATGGCATTATAGCTAGGTTTAGAGATAAGGTGAATGTTAGAATCAGGGTTAGGGCTATGGTTAGGGTTAGGGTAATGATTAAGGCCAGGTAGGGGGCTAGGATGAGGGCTATAGTTTACTTTTGTTTTATGGCTACGATTAGGGCTATGGCTAAAATCAGATCTAGGCTTATGGGTAAAGATAGTTTTGGGGTTCAGTTTATTGCTACATGTAATGTAAGGGTTAGGTTTAGGGATAGGGTCATGTTTAGAGCTAGGGGTATTAGTAGGTTCAAGGTCTCTTTTAGAAGTTTGGGATAGGTTAAGGTTTAAAGTTAGGCCTCAAATTAGTGTCATGGTTAGTGTTAGTGTAATGATAGGATGAGGTTTAGGGTTTGGGTTTGGTTTAGAATAATGCATAGGTTTAGGATTCGGGAAAGGGTTAGGTTTAGGCCTAGAGTTATGGTTATGGCAATGTATAGGGTTAGAGATAGGGTTAGGTCTAGGGTTATGGTTTTGATTTGGACTAGGGTTTGGATTAGGGTTAGAGTTAAAGTTAAAGCTCGGGTTAGGGTTTGGATTAGGGCTAGGTTTTGGGTTAAGTTAGTGCTAGGGTTAGGGGTAAGGCTAAATTAAGTACCAGGGTTACAATTAGGGTTAAATTTAGGATTAAGGTTAGTGTTAGGTCTAGTGTTAGGTTTAGGGTTAGGGTTAGGGTGATGTTTAGACTAGGGTTAGTATTATGGTCAGAGTCAGGGTCAGTGTTGATTCTAGTTTTCAGCTTAAAACTAGAAGTCGAGCTAAGGTCAGGGTTAGGGTTAAGGTTTGGTTTAGGTTAAGGGTTAGGGTTAGGGCTATGTCTCAGTTTTGTTTTAGTTCTAGGGTTAAAGTTAGATTTAAAGCTAGGGTTAGGGTTAGGCTTAGAATTACGTTTTGAATTAGAGTTAAAATTAGATCTAGGTGAGGGCTAGAGCTAATGATAGGGCTAGGGTTGGGGCTGTGTACAGGGCTAGGATTAAGGTTCCAGTAAGGAATAGGGTTACCACTAGACATGGGGCTAGGGTGAGAGTTAGAGTTAGTTGTAGGGCTAGGCTTAGGGCTACGGTTATGAATAGGACTAAATTATTGCTAAGGTTAGGGTTAGGGTTACTTCTTGGGTTAGACCTAAAGTTAGGTTTAAGTTTAGGATTAAGGCTAGGTTTAGGGTTAGGATAAAGGCTGGGTTTTGTGTTAGGTTTAGGGCTAGGATTAGGGCTATGTCTAATGTTAGCTCTAAGATTATGGGTGGGGATAGTTTTAGTATTATTGTTATGGCTAGGTCTAATGTAAGGATTAGGTTTAGTGTAAAAGTCATCCTTAGAGCTGGGAGATTTATTAGGGTCAGGGTTAGTTATAGAGTTTGTTTGAGGTTAGGTTTTAGGGTTAGGGCTTGAATTACCACTAGGGTGTGGTTTAGGGTAATAATAGGATTTTGTTTAGAGTTTACATTAGGTTTAGGGTAATTGATAGGGTTAGGGTTAGCGATAGGTTTAAGATTAGGCCTAGGGTTCGCATTAGGGTAAGGGTCATGGTTAGTATAATGGATAGGATTAGAGCTAAGGTTAGGGTTAGGTTTATGGTTAAGAATAATTCAGACACTAGTATGGCAGTATGTAAAAAAAGTGGATGTGGAACCGATGTGAATCTGCAATATGTATATGGGGTAAAAATGGGAGTTCATAATCTGCTTGAATCAAATGTATGAAATATGATATGTCAAGAGCTTTGTAATGTTTTGAACAACTAATAATAAAAATAATAATAAAGATACAGGTAAAAAAAAGAATAGGTCTTGAATTAGGGTTAGGGTTAGGGTTAAAACTAGGGTTAAGCTTAGGTTTATATTTAGCGTAAGGTTTAAGTTTTGAGCTACGTTAGATATAGGTTGAGGGTCAGGTTTAGGGTTACTTCTAGGGATAAGATTATATTACTCATAGAATTAGGGTTAAATTAGGGCTAGGGACATGATTAGTGAAATGGTTAGATTTAGGGTAATGCATACAATTAAATGTAGATTTAGGGCTATGTTTAATATTAGATTGAGGTTTAGGCTTAGAGTTAGGGCTATGGTTATGTTTAGGTTTATAGTAAGGGTTAGGGTTTGAGCTAGGGTTAGGTCTATGGCAAGTTTGAAGTTTAAGGTTAGGTTTAGCATTAGTTTTCCAGTTAGTTTTAGGTATAGCATTAAGCCTAGGATTATCAATAAGGTTAGGTTTGGTTAGAGTGTTAGAGTAATGGGTAGGTTTAGAGCTAAGTTTAGGGCTAGGGTTAGGGTTAGATTGAGGGATAGGTGTAGGTTTATGTTTAGAGTAATGTTTAGGCTTTGAGCTAGGATTTGGGATAAGGTGAGGGTTAGGTTAGGGTTAGGGCTAGGGTTAAAGTTAGGGTTATTGTTAAGCCTTGATTTAAGCCTAGAATTCACTCTAGGTCTTGTTTTAGGTTTAGGCCTAGGGTTAGGGCTATGGGTAATGAAATAGCTAGGGTTATATTGAGGGCTAGTTGTAGGGTTAGGGTTATTTCTCGGTCTAGTGTTAGTTTTAGATTTGGGGGTAGGGTCTGATTTAGAGATAGGTTAACTCTAAAGGCAGGGTCAGTGTTTGGGTTAGAGTTAGTGTTAGGGTAAAAGACAGAATTAGGACTAGGTTTAGTTCTAGGGTTAGGGTTAATGTTTGAGTTAGGTTAAGGATTATTGTTATGACTAGGGCTAAGTTTATGTTTACGTCTAGGGCTAGAGTTAAGGCTAGATTTAAAATTTGGTTTAGGTCTAGGACTAGTGTTAGGGTTTGTTCTAGGTTTAGGGATAGTTTTAGACCTAGGGTTAGTGTTATGGTCAGAATAAGGGTCAGGGTTAGCATAAGGGTTTGAAATAGGTTTAGAGCTAGAATGAGGGCTACGGTTAGGACTATTAATAGGGTTAGGAATTTGGTTAGGCTAAGGATTAGAGATAGGTTTAGGGTTACCATTAGGTTTAGGGTATTTCTTAGGTTAAGGGATAGCCTTAGAGCTAGCTTTAATGCTAGATCTAGGGTTAGGGTTAGGGTTAGGGTTAAATATAGGTTTTGAGCTTGGATTAGGGATAATTTTTGTGTTAGGATTAGGGCTAGATTTTGGCATTGACTAACGTAAGAGCCAGGGTTAGAATTAGGGTTAGTTTTAGGGTTAGGATTAGGGGTAGGTCTAGTGTTCATTTTAAGTTTAATGTTAGGGTAATATTTAGAGCTAGGTTATTGTTAAGATAAGAGTAAGAATCAGGGTTAATTTTATGGTTAGGGTTAGGACTCAAATAAGGACTAGGGTTACTGTTAATTTTTGGTTTAAGGTGGTGGCTGTGTTTAGAGCTAGGGTAACTGTTAGGGTATCAGTCAGGGTCAGGGTTAGCTCTAAGGTTAGGGTTAGGACTCGAATTAGGGCTAGGGTTATGTCTAGGTGTAGTGTTAGGGTTTGGTTTAAGTTAAGGTTTACGGTTAGGGCTGTTGCTCAGGTTTTTTTTTTTTTAGTCCTAGGTTTAGGGTTTGGGCTAGTTATAAGATTAGAATTAGGGTTAGGGCTAGTGTTAGTGTTAGGATTAGGCTTTGCATTAGGGTTAGATTTGGATTTAGAATTAGATCTAGGATTAAGATTAGGTTTAAGTATAGGGCAAGGGTTAGGACTAGGGTTATGGTTAAAGTAACAGATAGGATTAGAACTACGGCTAGGGCTAGGGTGAGAGAGAGTTAGTCTTAGGCCTAGGGTTTTGGTTAGTTTTAGGGATAGGGCTAACTTAGGGCTAGGATTAGGGCTAGGGTTAGTGATCAGCTTAGACCTAGTGTTAGGCTAGTGTTATAGTTAATTTTAAGGTGAGGTATGGTGTTATAGCTAGGTGTAGATAAAGTGAGGTTTAGAATTAGGGTTAGGGTTGGTTTAGGGTTAGGATTATGATTAAGCCTAGGTCTGGGGCTAGGATGAGGGCTGGGGTTTTTTGTAGGGTTAGGTCTAGAATCAGGGCTAGGGATAATGTCAGGTCTAGTGTTACAGTTTGAGGTAGATTTAGGGTTAGGTTTTTGTCTATGTCTAGTGGAAGTGTTAGGTTTCGGGTAAGATTCGGGTTTCGAGCTAGGTATATTTTTAGGGTCAAGATCAGTGTTAGGGTTTGTTTAGGTTAAGGTTTGGTGATAATTCTTAAATGAGCATTAGGGTATAGTTAGAGTTAGGATAATTGATTGGGTTAGGTTTAGGTTTCACGCTAGGTTTAGAGCAATGGAAAGGTTTAGGGTTAGCAAAAGGGTTAGGGTTATGCCTAGGTTTCACATTAGGATTAGGATTATCATAAACCTAATATATATAGGGTTAGATCTATGCTTAGGACTAGGGTTAAGTTAGGATTAGGGCTAGAGTTAGGTTATGTTTGGGGTTAAGGCTAGTAACCCTAGCTTAGGGTAAGGGTTAGGGTTATATTTAGGGTAAAGATTAGGTTTTGAGCTAGGTTTAGGTCTAGGATGAATGTGAAGTTTAGTGTTATTGTCAGGGATAGGTTTAGGTTTTCATTAGGTTTAGGATTAGGTTTAGGGTAATAGATTGAGTGAGATGTAAGGTTATCTTTATGGTTAAGTTTAGGTTTAGGTTTAAGTTTAGTTTTAGGGCTAGGTTTACTGTTGGTTTTAGAGTAAGAGTTAGGGTTTGAGTTAGGGTTAAGGCTATGGCAAGTTTTAGGTTTAGGGTTAGGTCTAGGGTTAGGTTTATGGTTTGGGTTAGGGTTTTTGTTAGGATTAGGTTAAGGGTTATCATTAGGGTTAGGGTTAGAGTTAGGGTAATGGATAGGGCTAGAGCTAGTGTTAGGTCTAGGGTTAAGGTTAGGATTAGGGCTATGGTTAGGGTTTTTCTTAGGGATATTGCTAGGGTTATGTTTAGGTTAAGGGTTAGGCTTTGAGCCAGGGTTAGGAGTAATGTGAGGATTAGGGTTAGGGTTAGGACTAGGGTTAGTGTTCGGGTGAGGGTTATGCTTAGGGTAGGTTTAGACCTCGATTAGGGTTAGAGTTATTTAAGTTTTGTGTTAGGTTTAGGCCTAGGTTTAGTGCTATATGTAATGTAAGATCTAGGGTTCTGATTAGAGCTAGTTTTAGGGTTAGGGTTATAGCTAGGTCTGGTTTTAGGTTTAGGTTTTGGGATAGGGTCAGGTTGAGAGCTAGGTTTAATGTTAGTATCAGGGCCAGTGTTCAGGTTAAAGTTAATGTTAGGGTGAAAACAGAATAGGACTAGGGATAGGTCTAGTGGTAGGGTTAGTGTTTGGTTTAGGTTAAGGGTTATTGTTAAAGCTAACACTAAGTTTTTGTTTAGGTCAAGGGCTAGAGTAATAGCTAGATTTAGGATTAGGTTTAGCTCTAGGGCAAGTGTTAGGTTTAGGTTTAAGTATAAGGTAACAGGTAGGGCTAGTTTCAGATTTATGTTTTTGTTTAAGGTCAGCTTTAGACCTATAATTAGTGTTAGGGTCTGGTTAGGGTGAGGTTTTGGGTTAGGGTTAGATCTAGAATGAGGGCTAGAGTTAGGAATAGTAATAGGGTTATTGTTTGGGTTTGACTAAGGATTAGGATTAGGTTTAGGACTAGAGTTAGCATTATGAATAGGGTTTGGCTTTGGGTAATGGATAGGATTAGAGCTAGGGTTAGGGCAAGAATAGGGTTAGGTTTACGGCTAGTTTTAGGGTTAGGGTTGGGGTTAAATCTAGTGATAGATCTTGGATTACACTATTTTTGTGTTTGAGTTAGGGCTAGGGTTTGGCTAAGGCCAATTAATAACTAGGGTTACGATTAGGGTTAGTTTTAGGGTTAGGGTTTTGGCTGGTCAAGTGTTAGCATTAGTTTTAGGGTTAGGGTGATATCTAGAGCTAGGGTTTGTGTTTGGATATGAGTCATGGTGAGGGTTAGTATTAGGCCTAGGACTCAAATTAGAGCTCGGGTTATGGCTAGTTGTGGATTAGGGTTTGGTTTAGAGCAATGGCTCGGTTTTGTCTTAGGGCTAGGGCTTGGATTAGTGCTATTTTTAGGATTAGTAATAGTGTTAAAGTTAGTGGTAGAATGAGGTTTAGGCTTAAGTTTAGGGTTAGATTTAGAGTTATGGTTAGATCTAGGGTTAGGGCTATGGCTAAGTTTAGGGCTCAGGTTAGGGCTATTTGAGGGTTATGGTAATGAATAGGGTTATAAATACAAATTTGGCTAGTGTGTGAGTTAGAGTTAGTCTTAGGGATAGGGATAGAGATAGGGTTAATTTTACAGTAAAATAGGGCTAGGAATAGTTCTATGATTAGTGTTAGGGTTAGGCCTATGGTTAGGGCTAGGGTTAGGGTTATTTTAAGGGCAAGGGATGGGGTTATATATCTAGGTTCAGTGCTAGAGCGAGGGTTATATTTAGGGATAGGGCTAGGGCGATGGTTCTGGTTAGGATTAAGTCTAGGTTAGGGCTAGAATGAGGGATAGGATTTGTGTTAGAGTTAGAGCTAGGATTAGGGCTAGGAATAATGTCAAGTCTAGGGTGATGTTTAGGGATAGTGTTAAGGATAGGTTTATGGCTAAGTCTAGTGCAAGGGTTAGGTTTAATGTAGGGGGTCAGATATAGAGCTAGGTTATCATTAGGGTCAGACTATGGGTTAGGGTTTGGTTTGGGTTAAGATTTAAGATTAGGTCTCAAATTAGCATTAGGGTTAGGGTTGGGTTAGAGTAATGGATAGAGTTAGGTTTACAGTTCAGGTTAGGTTTAGAGTAATGTATAGAGTTATTCTTAGGGATAGGGTTAGGGTTACACCTAGGGTTATCATTTGGTTTAAGCTAAACAAATGATTAGGTTTAGTACTAGTGTTAAGGCTTAGGTTAAGGTTAGGATAAGGGCTAGTGTTTGGGTTACTCCTAGGGTTAGTGTTAGGGTTCGGTTTAGGGTAAGTGTTAGGGTTTGAGCTAGGGTTAGGTCTAGGGCAAGGGTTAGGGTTAGAATCAGGGCTACAATTAGGATTAGGGTTAGGGTAAGGGTTAGTGTTAGGGTTCGGGCTAGGGTTAGCATTAGGGTTAAAGATATGTTTAAGGTAATGGATAAATTTGGAGCTAGGATTTGGGCTATGGTTACACTTAGGATTAGGGATAGGGTTAGGGTTAGGATAAGAGCTAGGCTTATTTTTAGAGAAAGGGTTAGAGTTTGAGCTAGGATTAGGGCTAGGTCCAGAATTAGTTTTAGGGTTTGTGCTAGTGTTAGGGTTAAGGTTATGCTTAGGTCAAGGTTTATGGCTTGTATTAGGGTTAGGTTTTGTGTGAGGATTATGGCTAGTGTTAGTGCTACGGGTAATATAAGAGCTAGGGTTATGGTTATGGCTAGATTTTTTGGGTTAGGGTTTTAGATATGTCTAGTGTTAGGTTTAAGCTTTGGGTTATGGTTAGAGCTAGGGTTTGTGTTAGGGTAAACATCAGTGTTCGGGCTAGCATTGGATTTATAGTTAGGGCCAGATTTAGAACTAGGGTTAGGTCTAGATGTAGGTTTAGTCTTTGCATTAGGTTAATGGTTATTTTAGAGCTAGGGCTAGGTTTTTTAGAACTAGGACTAGAATTATGGCTATATTTAGGATTAAGTTTAGGTCTAGTGTTAGTGTTATGTTTAGTTTTAGGTATAGGTTTACTTGTAGGGCTAATGTTAGGGTTCGGTTTAGTGTTAAGGTTAGGCTTTGACCTAGGGTTAGTGTTACCTGCAGAATCAGGGTAACAGACTTAGGCTTCAGGTTAGGGATAGAGATAGAATGAGGGCTAGTGTTAGGACTAGTAATATAATTAGGTTTTGTGTAAGCTAAGGATTAGGGTTAGAACTAGTGTAGCATTAGTGTGAGAGTTTGGCTTAGGGTACGGAATAGGTTTAAAGCTAGTGTTTGGGTTAATGTTAGGGTTAGGGTTAAAGCTAGAGTTGAGGCTCAGATTCACACTAGGTTTTGTGTTAGTGTTAGGGCTATGGCTAATGTAAGAACTAGGTTTATGGTTAGAGATAGTTTTAGGGTTAGTATTTGGGCTAGGTCTAGTGTTTGGGTTAGGTTTAGGGTTAGGGTGATGTTTAGAGGTAGAGTTAGTTTTAGGGTCAGAGTCAGGGTCAGTATTAGTTGTAGGGATAGGGTTAGGTCTAGGTGTAGTGTTAGGATTTAGTTTAGGTTAATGGTTAGTATTAGCACTACAGCTCAGTTTTATATGTGGGCTATGGCTAGGGTTAGGGCTAGTTTTCAAATTAGAATTATAGTTAGGGCTAGTGTTAGTGTGAGGTTTAGTTTTAGAGTTAGAATTAGATTTAGATTTAGGGTTAGTTCTAGGTTTAGAAATATGGCTAGGGTTAGGACTAATATTAGGGCTAGTGTTAGAGTTAGGCAATATATAATGTTGGTACTAGAAATAGGTCTAGGGCTAGAGTTAGGTTTAGTCTTAGGGCTGGGGTTACAGTTAGGGTTACAGTTGGCAATAAATTAGGGCTACAATTAGAGCTATGTTTAGTGTTAGGATTAGGCCTAGGGTTAGGGCCAGGGTTAGTATTAGTGATAGTCTTAGGGTTAGGGTTAGGGATAGGGGAAAGGATGTGGTTATACCTAGGTTCAGAACTAGGGAGAGGGTTGAAATTATGGTTTGTGCTAGGGTTAGGGTTCGGGTTAGGATTAAGGCTAAGATTAGGGCTAGGCTGAGGTCTCAGGTTTGTTTTAGGTTTAAGGCCAGAATTAGGTAGAGTGCTAAAGCCAGGTCTAGGATTATGGTTAGGGATACTGTTAGGGTTAGTTTTATGGCTAGGTCTAGTTTAAGGGTATTTTTAGGCTAAGGGTCAGTTTAGAGCTAGGTGTATTATCAGAGTCAGTGTCTTGCTCAGAGTTTGGGTTAGGTATTGGTTTAGTTTTAGGGCTCGAATTAGCACTAAGTTTAGGGTTAGGGTTAGAGTAATTGATAGGGTTAGGTTTAGTGTTCAGTTTAGGTTTAGGTAAGAATAAGGTTAGAGTTAGCGATAGGTTTAGGGTTAGGTCTAAATGGATAGGGTTAGATTTATGTTTAGGACTAGGGTTTGTGTTAGGTTTTGCATAACTGTTAGTGTTTAAGCTAGGATTAGGACTATGACAAGGGTTAGGTTTACGCTTAGGTCTAGGGTTAGGTTTACAGTTAGGGTTAGTGTAGGTTTAGGGTTAGGACTAGGGTTAAGTTCACAGTTAGGGTTAGAGTAGATTTATGGTTAGGGCTAGTGTTATCATGATGTTTATAGTTAGGGTTAGGGTAATGGGTGTGGTTAGATCTATGTTTAGACCTATATTTAGGTTAGGCTTATGTTAAGGGTAATGGTTAGGTTTAGTTCTAGGGTTATGGTTAGGATTAGGGCTAGGGTTAGTGTTAGGTTTAGGTCCAGGATTAGTGTTAGGGTTAGGTTTAGGGTAAGCGTTATGGTTTGAGCTATGGTTAGGGCTAGGTTCACGGTTAGGGTTAGTGTCAGGTCTAGGTTTAGGATTATGTTTAAGTTTAGGGCTAGGATTATCATTAGAGTTAGGGTTATTTTTAGTGTAATGGATAGGTTTAGAACTAGATTTAGGGCTAGGATTATAGTTAGGATTATATATAGTTTTAGGTTTAGGTTTAGGGCCAGTTTTAGGGTTAAGGTTAGGTTTAGGGAATAGTTAGAGCTAGGGTTAGGGTTAGGGTTAAAATGAGGAGTAGGGCTCAGTTTAGGGATAGGTTTGGGGTTAGGTTATGGCTACGGCTAATGGAAGAACTAGAGTTTTAATTAGGGCTACTTTTAGGGTTACAGTTAGGGCTAGTATTAGTTTTTGTTTAGGTATACTTTTAGGGTGATGTTAGAGCTAGGGTTAGTGTAAGGTCAGAGTCAGGCTCATGGTTAGTTTTAGGGTTAGGTTATGTCTGGAATTAGGGCTAAGGTTAAGGCTAGGTGTAGGGTTAGGTTTTGGTTTAGATTAAGGGTTAGGGTTAGGGTTAGGGCCATGGCTTGGTTTTGTTTTAGGACTTGAACTAGATTAGGGCTAATTTTAGGATTAGTGTTAGTGTTAGGGCGGCAAGTTTTAGTGTAAGGATTAGACTTATGGTTAGGTTTGGACTTAGAGTTATGGTCAGTTCTAGGGTTAGGGCTAGGGCTAGTGTTAGGGCTAAGGTTAGGACAAGTTTTAGGTTTATGTTAAGGCATAGGGTTACATCTACGAATACGGCTAGGGCAAGAGTTAGAGTTAGTCTTAGTGCTAATGGTAGGGTTAGGGCTAAATTAGGGCTAGTATCAGGTCTAGGATTAGTGTAAGTGATAAGTTTAGGGTTAGAGTTAGGGTTAGATTTGGGTGAAGGGATGGGTTATAGCAAGGTTCAGAACTAGGGTGAGGGATAAAATTAGGGATAGGGCTAGAATTAGGGTTCGAGTTAGTATCAAGGCTAGGTTTTATGGCTAGGATGAAGGCTAGTGTTTGTGTTATGTTATGGCAAGAATTAGGGCTAGGGCTAATATCAGGTTTAGGGTTATGTTTAGGGATAATTTTCGGGTAAGATTTATGGCTATGTCTAGTTTCAGAGTTAAGTTTATGGTGAGGTTCAAGTTGAGAGCTAGGGGAATTATAATAGTCAGAGTCAGGTTTTGGGTTTGGGTTAGTTTGAGGTTTAGGTTTATGGCTCAAATTAGCATTAGGTTTGAGTTAGGGTTAGGGTAATGGATAAGGATAGGTTTAGGCTTCAGGTTATGTTTAGGGCTCAGGTTAGATTTAGGGTAATGGAGAGGTTTAGGGTTAGGCCTAGGGTTAGCATTAGGTTTATGGTTATCATTAGGGTAATGCATAGGGTTAGAGCTAGGGTTATGTTTAGGAATAGAGCTAGAGTTAGGGCTAGGGTTAGGGTTAAGTCTAGGGTTAAGTTTAGGGTATGGGTTAGGGTTTGAGCTAGGGATGGGGTTTGGCTTAGGATTAGGTCTAGGGTTAGGATTAGGGTTACCATTAGGTTTAAATTAATTGACAGGTTTAGATGTCGGGTTAGGGTTAGGTTTAGGACTAGGTTTAGTGTTAATTTTAGCATAATTGTTAGAGTTTGAGCTAGGGTTAATCTATGGTAAGTGTTAGGTTTATGGTTAGGTCTAGGGTTATATTTACAGTTAGGGTTAGAGTAGATTTAGGGTCAGGGCTGGGGTTATCATGACCTTTATGTTTATGGTTAGGGTAATGGGTGGGGTTAGAGCTAAGTTTAAGTCAAGTTTTAAGTTTAGGATTGGACTAGTGTTAGGGTTAGACTTAGGCTTATCATTTTCTTATGGTTAGATTAAGGGTAAGGGTCAGGAATTGAGTAAATGTTAGGGCTAGTTTGAGGCTTCTGGTTAGATTTGGGGTTAGGGATAGAGTTAGGGTTAGGGTTAGGGTTAAGGTTAGGGGTAGGTTTAGCCTTAGGTTTAGGGTTATGTTTAGGGTAATGTATAGAGTTAGATCTAGGGATTGGGCTACGGTTGTGTTTAGGATTAGGACTAGGATTGGAGTTAGGGTTTGGGCTAGGTTTATATTTAGGGTAAGGGCTAGGTTTTAAGCTAGTGTTAGTGATAGGGCTAGGTCGAGAATTAGGTTCAGCCTTAGGTTTAGAAATAATATTATGGTAGGTTTAGGGTTAGGGTTAAGGTTAGGGCTAGGGTTATCATTAGGGTTAGGATAAGTGTTAGGGTAATGTATATGGTTAGATGTAGATTTAGGTTTATGTTTAAGGTTAGATTTAGTTTTTAGGTTAAGGTTAAGGCTATGGTTATTTTTAGGTTTATGGTATTGTTTAGGATTTGAGCTAGGGTTAGGGCTATGGCGAGTGTTAGTTTTATGGTTAGACCTATTTTTAGTTTTCTGGTTAGCCTCAGGGTTACGGTTAGGGTTAATGCTAGGTTATCAATACAGTTAAGTGTAGGGTTGAGTAAGGTGTAGGTTTAGAGCTAGGTTTAGGGATAGGTTTAAGTTTAGTGTTAGGGCTAGAGTTAGATTTAGAATAAGTTATAGGTATAAGTTTATATTTATAATAAAGCTTAGGCTTTGAATAACTTTTAAGACTAAGGCTAGGGTTAGGTTTAAGTTTAGGGTTAGGGCGAGGGTTAGTTTTGGGGTTATGCTTAGGGCTAGATTTTGGCCTAGAATTCGCTCTAGGTTTTGTGTTAGGTTAAGGCATAGAATTAGGGCTATGGATAATGTAAGAGCTAGGATTATGATTAGGGCTAGTTGTAGGGTTTGGGTTATGGCTATGTCTAGTGTTAGGTTTAGGTTTTCGGTTAGGGTCAGGTTTAGAGATAGGTTTAGTGTTAAAAGCAGGGTCAGTATTCTGGTTAGAGTTAGAATTAAGGTTAAAGCCAGAATTGGGACTAGGTTTTTGTCTAGGAGTAGTGTTAGTCTTTGCATTAATTTAAGTGTTATTGTTAGAGCTAAGACTAGGATATTGTTTAGGTGTAGAGCTAGAGTTAAGTCTAGATTTAGGATTAGGTTTAGGTCTAGGGCTTGTGATAGCGTCTGGTTTAGGTATAAGGTTACTGGTAGGGCTAGTGTTAAGGTTTCATCTAGCATTAGGGTAAGGTTTAGACCTAGGTTAGTGTTATGGTCAGAACAAGGGTCAGGGTTATGGTTATGTTTTGGGATAGGGTTAGAGCTAGAATGAGGGCTAGGGTTAGGACTATTAATATGGTGAGAGTTTTGACTAGCCTGAGGGTTAGGGATAGGTCTAGGGTTACCATTAGTGTTTGGGTTTTGCTTAGGTTATGATAGGGTTAGAGCTAGTGTTAGGGGTAGGGTTAAAGCTAGGTGTAGGGCTTGGATTAGGGCTAGTTTTTGTGTTAGTGTTAGGGCTAGGGTTAGGGCAACAGGTAATGTAAGATCCAGGGTTACACTTAGGATTAGCTTTAGGGTTAGGGTTAGGGGTAGTTCTAGTGTTAGTGTTAGATTTAAGTTTAGGCTGATATTTAGAGCTAGAGTTATTTTTAGGATAGGAGTCAGGGTCAGGGTTAGTTTTAGATTTTGAGTTCAAACTCGAATTAGGGCTAGGTTTACTGTTAGGGTTCTGTTTAATGTTAGCGTCATGTTTAGAGCTAGAGTGTGGGTTGGGATATGAGTCAGGGTCAGGGTTAGTTTTAATTGTAGGTTTAGGAATACATTAGGGCTATGATTAGTTCTTGTAGTAGTTTAGGGTTTGGTTTAAGTTAATTTTTAGGGTTAGGTCTACTGGTAGGTTTGGTTTTAGTCCTAGGGTTAGGGTTAGGGCTAGTTTTACAAATAGAATTAGGGTTAGGGTTAGTGTTAGTTAGGGTTAGTGTATTAGGCTTAGACATAGGTTTAGGGTTACATTTATAGTTAGGTTTAGATATAGGATTAGGCTAGTATTAAAGATAGGGCAAGGGTTAGGGCCAGGGATTGAGTTATGGTAAGGGATAGGGTTAGAACTAGGAATAAGGCTAGTGTGAGAGTTAGAATTAGTCATAGGGATAAAATTAGAGTTAGGGTTTGGGATAGGGTTAAATTAGGGTTAGGATTAGGACTAGGGTTATTGTTTAGCTTAGGCCTAGCGATAGGCATAGGGTTAGGTTTAAGTTTAGTGTAAAGAATGGTGTTATAGCTAGGTTGAGATGTAGGTTGAGGGTTAAATTTAGGGTTATGGCTAGGGTTGGAGATAGGGTTATGATTAAGGCTAGGTTTAGGGCTAGGATGAGGTATAGTGTTTGTTTTATATTCAGGGCTAGGGTTAGTGCTAGTGATAATATCAGGTCTAGGGTTATGGTTAAAGATAGTTTTAGGGTTAGGCTTATGGCTACGTCTAGTGTAAGTGTTAAGTTTAGGGTAAGGGTCAGGTTTAGAGCTCGGGGAATTATTAGGATTAGGATTTGGCTTAGGTAAGGATTTAGTTTTATGGCTAAATTTAGCATTAGGGTTAGGGTTACAGTATAGTTAGGGTTTGTTTTAAGGTTCAGGTTTGGTTTAGGGTAATTGATACGTTTAGCATTAGTGATAGGGCTAGGGTTAGGCTTAGGGTTAGCATTAGGGTAAGGGTTATGGTTAGGGTAAATGATGGGTTTAGAACTAGTGCAATGGTTAGCTATATGTCTTGAGTTAGGGTTAGAGTTAGTGTTAGAAATAGGGTTAGGGTTAGGTGTAGGGTTATGATTGGTATAAAGGTTAGGTTTTGAACTAGGGTTAGGGCTAAGTTTAGGGTTACGTCTAAGGATAGGATCATGGTAGGTTTAGGGTTAGGTTGGTGTTTAGAGCTAGGATATGTGTTAAGATATAAGTCAGGTTTAGGGCTACTTTTAAGGTTAGGGTTACGACTCGAATTAGGGCTAGGGTTAAATCTAGGTGTAATGCTAGGGTTTGGTTTAAGTTAAGGTTAGTGTTAGGCCTGTTGCTTGTTTTTTTTTTTTTATGCTATGTTTAGTGTTAGGGCTAGTTTCATGATTAGTTTTAGAGTTAGGGATAGTTTTATGATTAGCTTTAGGGTTAGGGCTATGGTTATTTTAGGTTTAGGACTAAGGCTAGATTTAAGGCTAGGATTAGGGCTAGGTTTTGTCTTGGGTTTAGGGCAAGAATTAGGGATAGAACTAATGCCAGTTCTAGGTTTATAGTTAGTGATATTTTTAGGGTTAGTTTTACAGCTAGGTCAAATTAAAGTGTTACATTTAGGGAAAGGGTCAGATTAAGAGCTGGGGTATTATTTGGGTCAGGATCAGGCTTCAGATTTGGGTTAGGTTAAGGTTTAGGGTTAAGGCTCAAATTAGCATTAAGGTTAGAATTAGAGTTAGGGTAATGGATACTTTTAGATTTAAGGTTAGGTGAGATTTAAGGTAATGGATATGGTTAGGGATTGTGATAGGTTTAGGGTTAGGCCTAGGGTTAGCATTAGGGTTATGGTTATTTTAGGGTAATTTATAGGGTTAGACCTAAGGTTATGGCTTGGATAATGGTTAGGATTAGGGCTAGAGTTAGGGTTAGAGTCAGGGTTAGGGTGAGGATTGCGCTTAGTATTAGGTTTAGGGTACGGTTTAGGGTTTGAGCTAGGATTTTTGCTATGGCTAAGATTAATTTAGGGTTTGGTCTAGGGTTATGGACATGGTTATTTTAACAGTTAGCACTAGGGTTATCATTAGGATTAGTGTAATAGGTTTAGATATCAGGTTAAAGGTAGGTTTAGTTTTAGGTTAGCATTAGGTTTAGGATTAGGATTAGGGTTAGCGTTTGTGCTAGCTTAGGTTTAGGGTTAGGTTTAGTTTCACTGTTAGTTCTAGGGTTAGGTTTATGTTTAGGGTTAGGGTTGGTTTAGCTTTAAGTCTAGTATTATAATTAGGGTTAAGTTTAGACTTACAGTAATGGCTAGGTTTGAGGTAGGGTTAGGGATAGGTTTAAGGTTAGGAGTAGGGCTGGGTTTAGGTATAGGGTTAGGCCTTGGATTAGTTTTAGGGTTAGATTAAGTGTAAGGGTTAGGGATTGAGCTAGGTTTAGGGCTGGGGCAAGAGTTAATTTTACAGTCTGGCCTAGGGTAACGTTAGGGTTAGGTTTAGGGATAGGGATAGGTTTAGCATTAGTTTTAGAGTTATGTTTAGTGTAATGGATAGAATTAGAGCTAGGGTTTGGGTTATGCTTACAGTTAGGATTATGGCTGGAGTTAGGGTGAGGTTTAGAGTTTGGGCTAGGGTTATTTTAGGGTAACTTTTAGGGTTTGAACTAGGGTTAGGGCTAGAACAAGGGTTAGGGTTAGGGTTAGGGATAGGTTTAGGGTTAGAATTATGCTTATAGTTAGGTTTAGGGCTGTAATTAGGGCTAGGTTTTGTGTGAGGTTTAGGGCTAGTGTTAGGTATATGGGTAATGTAAGAGCTAGAGTTATGGTTATGGCTGGATTTAGAGTTCATCTAGTGTTAGGGTTAGTTTTTGGATTAGGATAAGGTTTAGAGCTAGGGTTTTTGTTAGGGTAAGTGTCAGGGTTCAGGTTAGGATTAGGTTTAGGATTAGGTCCAGAATGAGGACTAGGGTTAGTTCTAGGGATAGAGTTCATGTTTGGTTTAGGTTAAGGGTTATTGTTAGGGCTAAGGCTAGGGTTATGGCTATATTTAGGATTAGGTTTAGGTCTAGGGCTAGTGTTACTGTTAGGTTTAGGGTTAGTGTAACTGGTAGAGCTAGTGTTAGGTTTGAAATTAGTGTTAGGGTCAAGTTTAAACCTATGTTTAGAGTTAGCGTCAGAATTAGGGTCAGCGTTAGGTTTAGGGTTTGGGTTAAGTTTAGAGCTAGAATGAGGGCTAGGTTTAGGACTAGTGATAGAGTTAGGGTTTGGGGTAGGCATAGAATTAGGGTTAGGACTAGGGTAGCAATAGGGTGAGGGTTTCACTAAGTGTAAGAAATAGGGTTAGAGAAAGGATTACAACTAGGGATAGGGCTAAGGTTAGGGCCAGGGTTAGGGTTAGGGTTAAAGCTAGGGTTAGGCCTTGGATTAGGGCTAGGTTTTGTGTTAGTTTTAGGGCTATGGCTAATTTAAGAACTGGCATTACATTACAATTAGGGCTAGTTTTAGTGTTAGGTTTAGGTTGAGGTCTAGTGTTAGGATTAGGTTTAGGGATAGGGTGATGTGTAGATCTAGGGTTAGTGTTAAGGTCAGAGTCAGGGTTAGTATTAGTTCTAGGGTTAGAGTTAGGACTCGAATTAGGGCTAGGATTAGGGCTAGGTGTAGGATTAGGGTTTGGTTTAGGTTAAGATTTAGGGTCATTGCTGTGGCTCGGTTTTGCTTGAGGGCTAGGGCTAGGGTTAGGGCCAGTTTTCAAATTAGTGTTAGGGTTAGAGCAAGTCTTAGGGTGTGGTTTAGGCTTAGGGTTAGCTTTAGATTTAGAGTTATGGTTAGATCTAGGTTTAGGACTACAGCAAAAGTTAGGGCTAGGGTTAGGACTAGGGTTTGAGTTATCATAAGGGATAGGGTTGAACTAGGGATAGGGATAGGGCAAGAGTTAGAGTTATTTTTAGTGTTAGGGTTAGATTTAGGGTTAGAATTAGGGGTTAATTAGAGCTAGGATTAGAGCTAGGGTTAGTATTAAGGCTGAGCCTAGGTTTGTGGCTAGGGATATGGTTATGGTTATGCTTAGGTATGAGGTTATAGCTAGCTTTAGAACTAGAGCGAGGGTTAAAATTAGGGTTAGGTCTGTGGTTAGGGTTAGGTTTAGGATTAAGGCTCCAATTATGGCTATGACTAGGGCTAGAGTATGTTTTAGGATAGGGCTTCATTAGGGCTAGGGCTAATGTCAGGTCTAGGGTTATGGTTAGAGATAGTTTTAGGGTTAAGATTATTAGGTTTAGGATTAGTTTTATGGATATGGTTAGGTTTAGGTTTCAGGTTAGGTTTAGGGTAATGTATAAGTTTAGGGTTATGAATAGGTGTAGGGCTCTCCTAGGGTTTGCATTAGAGTTAATATTAGGATTAGGGTAATGGATAGGGTTACAGCTCGCATTAGGGCAAGGTTTATGGTTAGGATTAAGGCTAGGTTTAGGGTTAGGTTTTGGGTTATGTCAGAAATTAGGGTTAGGGTTAGGGTTATGGTAAGGGTTGTGGCTAGAATTAAGGTTATGGTTAAGGTTAAAGGTAGTATAAGGACTCCGATTAGGTTTTGGGTTAGGTTAGGGCTAAGTTTAGGGCTACAGGCAATGTAAGAACTAGGGTTACAATTAGAACTAGTTTTAGGGTTAGGTTTAGGGCTAGGTCTAGGGTTAGGTTTAGGTTTTGAGTGATGTTTAGAGCTAGGGTTGGTGTTAGGGTCAAAGTCAAGGTCAGGGTTTGTTTTAGGGTTAGGGATAGGATTCGAATAAGAGCTAGGTTTAGGGCTAGGTGTAGGCTTAGGGTATGGTTATGTTAAAGGTTAGGGTTAGGGCTATGTCTCGGTGGTTTTGTAGGTCTAGGGCTCGGGTAGGGCTACTTTTAGGATTAGCATTAGTGTTACATCTTGTGTTAGTGAGAGGTTTAGCTTAGGGTTAGGGTTATATTTAGAGTTAGGGTTAGATATAGGATTAGGGCTAGAGACAGGCTTAGGGTTAATGTAAAGGCAAGTGATAGGATTATGGTAAGAGTGAGGTTTAGAACTAGAAATAGGACTAGGGAGAGAGTTAGAGTTAGACTTAGAGCTAGTGTTAGGTTTGGTTTAGGGCTAAATTAGGGCTAGGGTTATGTCTAGTGTTTGTATTAGGGTTAGGCCTAGTTTAGGCTTAGGTTTAGATTTAGGGGTAGGGTTAGGTTTAGGGGAAGGGATGGGTTTAGAGCTAGGTTTAGGGCTAGGTCAAAGGTTAGAATTTCAGTTAGGGCTAGGGTTATGGTTTGATTTAGTAATAAGGCTAGGTTTAGGGCTAGGATGAGGACTAGGGTTTGTTTTATGGTTATGGCAAGAATTAGGGCAAGGGCTCGTGTCAGGTTTGGCTTACATTAGGGATATATTGAGGGTTAGATTTATGGCTAGGTCTTGTGTAAGGGTTCGGTTTAGGGTAAGGGGTAGGTTTAAAACTAGAGGTATTATTAGGGTTAGAATTAAGTTTCAGGTTTCCTTTAAGTTGGGGTTTAGGTTTAGAGCTTGGGTTATGGTAATGGATAGGATTATCACTAGGAATAGAGCTAGGGCGATAGTTAGTGTTAGTCTTACAGCTAGGGTCAGGGTTATGTTTAGGGATAAATTAGGGCTATGTTTAAGATTAGGTTTAGGGTTAGGTTTAGAGGAAGGGATGCAGTTATAGCTAGGTTCAGGGCTAGGGCAATGATTAGAATTAGGTTTAGGTATAGGGTTTGGGCTAGGGTTAGTGTTTAAGTGTTAGGGTTTTATCTAGGGTTAAGGCTAAGATGAGGGTTAGGTTTAGTGTTAGGTCTAGGATTAGGTTTACAATTAGGATTCGAGCAAGTGTTATCATTAGGGTTAAGGTTCGGTTTAAGGTAATGGATAAATTTAGAGATAGTATTTGGGCTAGTGTTAACATTATGATTAGGGCTAGGATTAGGATTAAGTTTAGGGATAGGGCTAGGGTTATGTTTAGGGTTCAGTTTTGGGTTTCATCTAGGGTTACGGTTAGCGTGAGGGTTAGGCTTAGGGTAAGGTATAAGGTTAGGTTAGGGTTAGGGTTACGCTTTGTACTAGATTTAGGCCTAGGATTAAGGCTAGGTTTTGTGTTAGGTTTAGAGCTAGTTTTAGTGCTATGGTTATGTAAGGGTTATGTTTACGATTACGGCTAGGTTTAGTGTTAGGTTTAGATTTCGGTTAGGGTAAGTTTTATAGCTAGGGTTAGTGTTAGTGTCAGGGTCTGTGTTTGGATTAGGGTTAGATTTAGGGCTAGAGTCAGAATTAGGATTTGTTAGGTCTAGAGGTAAGGTTAGTTTTTGGCATAGGTTAGTGTTTATCATTAGACCTAGGGATACTATTTTGTTTAGGTCTTGGTTAAAAATATGGCTAGATTTAGGATTAGATTCAATCTAGGGCTAGTGTGAAGGTTTGGTTTATATTCAGTGTCAGAATAAGTGTCAGGGTTAAGGTTAGAAATTGGGTTATGCTTATAACAAGAATGAGGGCTAGGGTTACGACTAGTAATAGGATTAGGGTTAGGATTAGACTAAGGATTAGTTTTAGGACTAGTGTTAGTATTATGGTTGGGGTTTGGCTAGGGTAAAGTATATGGTTAGAGCTAGGGTTAGAGCTAGGGTTCAGGTTAGGTTTAGGGCTAGTGTTAAGGTTAGGGTTAGGATGAAATCTAGGGTTAGGTATCAGATTTTGGCTAGGTTTTTGTTAGCATTAGGTTTAAGGTTATGGCTAATGTATGATCTAAAGTTATGATTAGAACTAGTTTTAGAATTAGGGTTAGGACCAGGTCTAGTGTTAGTTTAAGGTTTAGGTTTAGGGTGATGTTCAGAGATAGGGTTAGTGTTAATGTCAGAGATAGGTTTAGGGGAAGTTTTAAGGTTAAGTTTAGGACTCATATTAGGGCTATGCTTAGGGCTAGATATAAGGTTAGTGTGGTTTAGGTAAAAGTTTAGGGTTAGTGTTATGGCTCAGTTTTGTTTTAGGGCTAAGCCTACGGTTAGGGCTAGTTTTAGGATTAGCCTTAGTGTTAGGGCTAGTGTTAGGGTTAAGTTTAGGTGTTGAATTATGGTTATATTTAGAGTTAATTTAGTTAGATTTTGATCTAGGGTTAGGGCAAGGTGTAAGGTTAGGGCTAGGGTTATTCTAGGCTATGGCTAGGAATAAGTTTACGGTAAGTGATAGGGTTAGAATTAGGGCTTGGGCTAGGGCGAGAGTTATAGTTAGTCTTAAAGCTAGGATAAGGGTTAGGTTTAGGATTAGGGCTAGATTTAGTGTTAGGGTTAGTTCTAGGGTTAAGGTTAGGGCTAGGTTTAGTGTTTGTGTTAGGTTTAGGATAAGCAATGGGGTTATAACTAGGTTTAGGGCTAGTGAAAGGGTTAAATTTAGGGTTAGGGTTATGATTTAGGCTAGGTTTTTGGCTAGGATGAGAGCTAGGGTTCGAGTTAGGGTTAGGGCTAGGATTAGGGCTAGGGCTAATGCAGGTATAGGGTTACAGTTAAAGAACGGTTGTGGTTTACATTTATGATTAAAACTAGTGTAAGGGTTAGATTTAGGGTAAGGGTCAAGTTTATAGCTGTGTGTATTATTATGTTCAGTGTTTGGTTTAGGTTAAGGTTTAGGTTTAGGGCTTGAATTAGCATTATGGTTAGAGTTAGGGTTAGGGTAATTAATAGGCTTAGGATTAGGGCTCATGCTAGTTTTGGAGCAATGGATAGGTTTAAGGATTGTGATAGGATTAGTGTTAAGCCTAGGGTTAGCATTAGGGTTAGGATTATGCTTAGGGTAATGGATAGAATTACAGCTAGTGTTAGGGCTAGGCTTATGGTTATGATTAGGGCTAGGGTTAGGGTAATTAATATAATTAGAACTATGTTTAGGGCTATTGTTAATGTTAGGATTAGGGCTAGTGTTAGGTTGGGGTTTGGGATAGGTCTAGGGTTATGTTAAGGGTAAAGGATAGTATTTTGGCTAGGTTTAGAGATAGGCCTAGGGTTAGTGTTTGTGTTAGGTTTAGCAGAAGTGTTAGGGTTTGAGCTAGGGTTAGGGCTAGGTGAGGGTTTAGTTAGAGTCAGGGCTACGGTTGTGGTTAGGGTTAGGGTTATGGCTTGGGTTAGCATTAGGGTTAGGGTTATGTTTAAGGTAATGGATAGAGTTTGTGCTACGATTTTTGCTATGGTTACAGTTAGGATTCTGGCTAGGTTTAGGGTTAGCTTGAGGGTTAGATCTATTTTTATGTTTAGGGTAAGGATTAGAGTTTGAGTAGGGTTAGGGCCAGGCCCAGTATTAGGGTTAAGGTTAGTGCTAGGGATAGGGTTAGGGTTATGCTTAGGTCTATGTTTAGTGCTAGGATTAGGGCTAGGTTGTGTGTGAGTTATAGCGCTAGTGTTACGTGTATGGGTAATGTAAGAGCTAGGTTATGGTTATGGGTAGATTTAGGGTGTGTCTAGTTTTAGGGTTAGTATTTCAGTTAGGATAAGTTTTAGAGCTACGGTTTGTGTTAAGGTAAGGGTCTAGGGTTAAGTCTAGGGTCATGGTTAGGGATAGATTTAGGGTTATGTTTATGGTTAGGTCTAGTGTAAGGGTTAAATTTAGGGTAAGGATCAAGTTTAGAACTAGATGTATTATTAATGTCAGGGTATGGCTTATGGTTCAGTTTAGGTTAAGGTTTAGGTTTAGGGCTTTAATTAGCATTAAGTTTAGAATTAGGGTTAGGGTAATGAATAGGCTTAGAATTAAGGTACAGGATAGTTTTAGGGTAATGGATAGGTTTAGAGATTGTGATAGTGTTGGGTAAAGCCTTGGGTTAGAATTAGGGTTAGGATTATGTTTAGGATAATGGATAGAATTAGAGCTAGGGTTAGGGCTAGGGTTGTGGTTAGGATTAGGGCTCAGGTTAGGGTAGTGTATAGAATTAGGACTATGGTTAGGGCTATGGTTAAGGGTAGGATTAGGGCTAGGATTAGTTTAGGGTTTGGGATAGGGCTAGGGTTATTTTTAGGGTAAAGTTTAGGCTTTGAGCTAGGGTTTGCTCTAAGGGTAGGGTTAGGGTTAGGGCTAAGGTTAGTTTAGGGTTACACTTAGGGCTAGGTTTATGCCTAGGATTAAGGCTAGGTTTTGTGTTATTTTAGGCCTAGTGTTAGGGCCATGGGTAGTTAAGAGCTAGGGTTATGATTAGGGCTAGTTTTTTGGTTAGAGTTATGGCTAGTGTAGTGTTAGGATTAAGTTTTGAGTTAGGGTGGGCTTTGGAGCTATGTTTATGTTAGGGTTATGGTCACTGTTCAAGTTAGAGTTAGTGTTGGGTTTAGTCCCAGAATTAGGACTAGGATTAGGTTTAGAAATTTTTATTGTTTGGGTTATGTTAAGGGTGTTTGTTAGGGCTATGGCAAGGTTGTTGTTCAGGTCTAGGACTAGAGTTACAGATAGATTTAGGATTAGGTTTGGGTCTAGGAGTAGTGATAGGTTTAGTTTTAGGAATAGGATTACCAGTAGGGCTAATGCTAGGGTTTGTGTTAGGGTCAGGTTTAGACCTATGGTTAGTGTTAGGTTCAGTATAAGTTTCAGGGTTAGGATAAGGGTTTGGGTAATGGTTAGAGCTAGAATGAGGGCTGGGGTTAGGACTAATAATAGGGTTAGGGTTTGGGTTATGCCATGGATTAGGGTTAGGACTAGGGTTAGCATTAGGTTTAGGGTTTCACTTAAGGTAACAAATAGGATAAAAGCTAGGGTTAGGGGACTGTTAGGGACTGGCTTATGGCTAAGGTTAGTTTGAGGGTTAAAGATAGTGTTAGTGCTTGGATTAGGGCCAGGTTTTTGTTTAGGATAGGGCTAGTGTTAGGGCTACAGCTAATGTACGAACTAGGGCTATGATTAAGGCCAGTTTTTGAGTTAGTGTTATGGCTAGGTCAAGTGTTAGTGTTAGGGTTAGTGTTAGCGTGATGTTTATAGCTAGAGTTAGTGTTAGGGTCAGGGTCAGTGTTCAGGTTATGGTTAGCTTTACAGTTAAAGCCAGAATTATTACTAGGGTTAGGTCTAAGGGTAGGGTTAGTGTTTGGGTTAGGTTAAGGTTTATTAATAGGGCTAGGGCTAGGTTTTTGTTTCTGTCTAGGGCTAGAGATATGGCTAGATTTAAGGTCTAGGGCAAGTGTTAGGGTTAGGTTCAGGAATAGGTTTATTTCTAGTGCTAATGTTAGGGTTCAGTATAGGGTTAGGTTCAGGATTAGACCTACAGTTACCATTAGGGTAAGAATAAGTGTCAGGTTTGAGTTATGGTTCGAGATAGAAGGAGGGTTATGGTTAGGATTAGTAATAGGATTACGGTTAGGACTAGGGTTATCATTAGGGTTAAGTTTGGCTTAGGGTAAGGGATAGGGTTAGACCTAGGTTTAGGGCTACATTTAGGGTAGGGTTAGGGCTAGTGTTAGGATTAGGTTTAGTGTTAAAGCTAGGGTTAGGTTTCAGATTAGGGCTAAATTTTGTTTAGAGTTAGGGTTAGGTTTAGAGTTACAGCCAATGTTTGCAGTAGAGTTACAATTTGGGCTAGTTATAAGATTTGGGTTAGGACTAGGTCTACTGTTTGTGTTAGGTTTAACATTAGGGTGATGTTTAGAGCTAGGGTTAGTATTAGGGTCAAAATTAAGGTCATGGTTAGTGTTAGGGTTAGGGTATGTACTCAAATTTGGGCTAGGTTTGGGGCTAGCATAGGGTTAGGTTTTGGTATAGGTTAAGCTTTAAAGTTAGGCCTATTGCTTGGTTTGTTTTAGGGCTAGGTCTATGGTTAGGGCTAGTTTTAAGATTAGCGTTAGGTTTAGGACTAGTGTTATGGTTAGGTTTAGTCTAAGGTTTAGAGTTAGATTTAGAGATATGATTTAATCTAGCATTAGGTCTAGGGCTAAGGATATATTTAGTGTTAGTTCTAGGTTTATAGGTAGGATTAGGGTTATGATAAAAATAGCGTTAGAACTAGGGATAGGGCTAGGGCGATAGTGAGAGTTAATCTCAGGGCTAGGCTTAGGGTTTGGTTAGGTATAGGGCTTAATTAAAGCTAGGAATAAGGCTAGGTTTATGTTTATGTTTAGTCCTAGGGTTAGTTTTGGGCTTAGGGTTATGTTTAGTGTAAATAACGGGGTTAGAGCTAGGTTTAGGACTAGGACAAAGGTTAGAATTAGGGTTAGAGCTAGGGTTTCATTAGAGTTGTGATTAAGGCTAGGTTAAGGGCTATGATGAGGTCTAGGGTTTATGTTTTGGTTTGGGCTAAGTTAGTGTTAGGACAAATATTAGTTCTAAGATTGTGGTTAGCGATAGTTTTAGGGTTAGGTTTATGGTTATGTTTAGTGTAAGGGTTAGATTTAGGGTATTGGTCAAATTTAGAGCTAGGGGTATTGTTAGGGTCCAAGTCATGTTTAGGGTTTTGTTTAGATTAGGGTTGAGGGTTAGGGCTTCAAGTTAACATTAGGGTTTGGGTTAGGGTAATGTAATGATAGTGTTTGGTTTAGGGTTCAGGTTATGTTTAGCATAATGGATAGGGTTATGGTTAGGCATAGGGTTAGATTTAGACTGAGGGTTAGCATTAGAATTAGGGCTATGTTTAGGGTAATTGATAGGGTTAGAGCTACGTTTAGGGCTAGGTTTATGGATAGGATTAGAGCTAGAGTTAGTTTTAGGGTTAGGTTTAGGTCTATGGTTTGTGTTAAGGTTAGAGCTAGGATTACAGCTAGGGCAAATGTCAGGTCTATGGTTACGTTAGGAATACTTTTAGGGTTAGGTTTATGGCTAGGTATAGTATAAGGGTTTGGTTTAGAGGTAGGGTCAGGGTTAGAGCTAGGTATATTATTACAGGAAGGGTCAGAGTTAGGGTTTGGCTTAGGTTAAGTTTAGGATTAGGGCTCAAATTAGCATTAGGGTTAGGTTTTAGCATAATGATAGGGTTAGGTTTAGGGTAATTGATAGGTAATGAATAAGGTTAGGGTTAGTGATACGTTAGGGTTAGACCTACGGTTACCATTAGTGTTATGGTTATGGTTAGGGTAATGGATAGGGTTAGAGCTAGTGATAAGGCTAGGGTTATGGTTAGGATTGTGGCTAGGGTTAGGGTAAGGTTAAGGCTAGGTTGTGTGTTAGGGTTAGGTTTAAAACTAGGGTTAAGTTTCAAATAAGGGCTAGGTTTTGGGTTTGGTTATGGCTAGGGTTAGGGTGATGTTTAGATCAAGGGTTATATTTAGGGTCAGTGTCAGGGTCAGGGTTAATCTTAGTGTTAGGTTTACTACTCAAATTAGGGCTAAAATTAGTGCTAGGTGTAGGGTTATGTTCTGTTTTAGGATAAGGATTACGGTTAGGCTATGGCTCAGTTTTGTTTTAGGGCAGGGGCTAGGGTTAAGGCTAGATTTTGGATTAGGGCTAGTGTTAGAGTGAAGTTTAGGCTTAGGTTTAGGGTTAGATTTAGAGTTAGGGTTGATCTAGGGTTAGGGCTAGGGTTACAGTTATGGTAAGGAATATGGTTAGAACTAGGGATACTTCTAGGGTGAGAATTAGAGTTATTTTTTAGGTGTAATCTTACGGTGAGTGTTAGGGTTAGGGCTAAATTAGGGCTAGGAGTAGAACTAGGGTTAGTGTTAGGCATAAGCCTAGGGCCTGGGCTAGGTTTAGGGTTAGCACTGGGGTTAGGGTTAAGTTTAGTAGAATGGGTGGGGCTATAGCTAGATGTAGGGCTAGGGTGTTATTTAGAATTAGGATTAGGCCTAGGGTTATGGTTCAGTTTAGGATTAAGTCTAGAATTACGGCTAGGATGGGGGTAGGTTTTCTGATAGTTTTAGGGATAGGACTCGGGCTAGGGATAATATCTGGTCTAGGGTTATGTTTAAGGATACCTTTAGGGTTAGGTTATGGCTAGGTCTAGTGTAAGGGTTAGGTTTATGTTAAAGGTCAACTTTAGAGCTAGAATTATTATTAGTGTCACGGTCAGGGTCAGGGTTAGTGTTTGGTTTACATTAAGGTTTAGGGAATAGGACTCGAATTAGCATTAGGGTTAGGGTTAGAGTCAGTTAATGGAAGGGTTTACTTTAGGTTTTAGTTAAGGTTTAAGGTAATGGATGGGTTAGGTTTCAGTGATCAGGTTAGGGTTAGCATTAGGGTTAGGGTTATGATTAGTGCAATGGATACTTTTAGAGCTAGGGTTAGGGCTAGGTTATGGTTTAGATTAAGTCTAGGATTAGGGTTAGGTTTAGAGCTAGGGCTAGGGTTTGGTTAGGGTAATTGTTAGTGTTAGGGTAAGTGTTAGTTTATGATTAAGGTTGTGGTTAGGTTAGGATAAGGTTAGTGTTTGAGCTAGGGTTAGGGCTAGTGCGAAGGTTAGGTTTAGGTTCCCTTCTGAGTTCAAAAATTATGGTTAGAGTTAGATAAAGTGTTATGGATAGGGTTTTAATTAAAGTTAGGGTTAGTGTAAAGGATATGGTTAGAGGTAAAGTTTGGGCTAGGGTAAATGTTAGTATTAGGGCTAAAGTTAGGATTATGATTTAGGATAGGGCTAGTGTTATGTTTAGGGTAATGGTTAGGCTTTGAGTTAGGGTTAGGTCTAAGGAGAGGTTTAGGGTTAGACTTAGGCTTAGGGTTAGGGCTAGGCTTAAGTTTATGCTTAGAGCTAATTTAGGCCTAGGATTAGCTCTAAATTTTTTGTTAGGTTTAGGGCTAGGGTTAGGACTCTGGGTAGTGTAAAAGCTAGGGTTATGTTTAGGGCTAGTTTTAGGTTTAGGGTTTTGGCTAGGTCTAGTGTTAGGTCTAGGTTTTGGGTAAGTGTTAGGTTTAAAGCTAGTTTAAGTGTTAGGATCAGAATTAGTGTTCAGGACAGTGTTCGGTTTAGGGTTAGAGCCAGCATTAGGACTAGGTTTACCTCTAGGTATAGGATAAGTGTTTGGTTTAGGTTAAGGGTAATTATTAGGTCTAGTGCTAGGATTTTGTGTAGGTCTAGGACTAGAGTTATAGCTATATTTAGGATTATCTTTGGGTCTCGGTCTAGTGTTAGGCTTAGGAATAAGTATAGGGTTACCGGTAGGTCTAGTGTTAGGATTTGGTTTAGGTTTAGGGTCAGGTTTAGACCTAGGGTTATTTGTAGGGTCAGATGATGGTCAGGGTTAGGTTTAGAGGTAGAATGAGGGCTAGTGTTAAGACTAGTAATATGGTTAGAGTTGAAGTTAGGCTAAGGATTAGGGTTAGGACCAGGGTTAGCATTTGGGTTAAGGTTTTGCTTAGGGTATGGGATAGGGTTAGAGCTAGGGTTAGGGCTAGGGTTAGGGTTAAGTTTGGGGCTAGTGTTAGGGTTAAGATTAGGGTTAAAGCTAGGTTTAGGGCTTGGATCCTGGGTAGGATTTGTGTTACGGAAAATGCTAGGGTTAGGATAATGACCAATGTACGAACTAGGATTACAATTAATGCTGGTTTTAGGGTTATGGTTAAGGCTAGGTCTAGAGTTAGGGTTAATTTAAGTTAAGGTGATGATTAGAGCTAAGATTAGTTTAGGTTCAGCGTCAGGGTCAGAGTAATTTTTAGAGTTAGGGTTAGGGCTAGGTGTAATGTTTGGGTTTGGTTTAGGCTAAGGGTTTGGATTAGGGATACGACTTGGTTTTGTTTTATGGCTAGGGCCAGGGCTATGGCAAGTTTAGGGGTAGTAATAGGGTTTGGTTTGGCTTATGATTACAGTTAAATTTCGAGTTAGGATTAGACTTAGAGTTAGGTTTAGATCTAGATTTAGGATAGGGCTAAGGATAGAACTAGGGCTAGGGCTAGAGCAAGAGTTATACTTAGTCTTAGTTCTATGGGTATGGTTAGGATAGGATTAAATTAGGGCTAGGATTAGAGCTAGGCTTAGTGTTAGTATTAGGCCTAGGGTTAGCCCTGGGGTTAGGGTTAGCTTTAGGGTTATGGTTAGGTTTATGGTAAGATATGGGTTTATATGTAGGTTTAGGTTTAGGGTGAGGGTTTGAATTAGGGTTATGGCTAGGGTTATGGTTCGGGTTAGGATTAAGGCTAGGTTAGGGCTAGGATTATGGTTACGGCTAATTTCAGGTCTAGGGTTATGGTTAAATATAGTTTAAGTTTCGTTTTATGGCTATTGGCCTTTTGTAAGTGTTAGGTTTAGAGTTAGGGTAAGGTTTAGAGCTAAATATATCATTAAAGTCATGGTCATGATTAGTGTTTTGGACACGTTAAGTTTTAAAGTTAGTACTCGAATTAGCATTAAGGTTAGGATCAGCATAATGGTAGGGTTAGGTTTAGGTTTCAGGTTACATTTAGGGAAATGGATAGGGTGAAGTTTAGGGATAGTGTTAGGTTTAGGCCTAGGGTTGGCATTAGGGTTAGGGTTATGGTTAGGGTAATGGATAGGGTTAGAGCTAATGTTACAGCTAGGGTTATGGTTACAATTAGTGATAGGGTTAGAGTTAGGTTTAGGGTTAAAGGTAGGGTTAGGGCTCAGAATAGTGCTAGGATTTGGGTTAATTTAGGGCTAGGGTTAGAGTTACGGCTAATGTAAGTACTAGGGATATGATTAGTGCTAATTTTAGTATTAGGGGTTAGGTCTATATCTAGTGTTAATTTTAGATTTAGGGTTAAGGTGATATTTAGACCTATGGTTAGTGTTAAGATCAGAGTCAGGGTGAGGGTTAGTTTTAGGGTTTGGCTTAAGTCTCGAATTATTGTTAGGGTGAGGGCTTGGTGTAGGTTTGGGGCTTTGTATATGTTATGGATTAGGATTAGGTCTATGGCTCTGGTTTGTTTTAGAGCTAGGGCTAGGAATAGGGCTAGTTTTAGAATTAGCCTTAGGGTGAAGGCTAGGGTTAGGTTTAGGCGTAGGCTTATTGTTAGAGTTAGATTTAGTGTTAGGGTTAGATCTAGGGTCATGGACAGGTATATGAACCTTAGGTTTAAACCTAAGGTTCAGGCCAGGAATAGACTTCAAGTAAAGTATAGGGTTAGAACTAGAGTTAAGGCTAGGGTGAGAGTTAGAGTTAGTCTTTGGGCTAGGGTTAGGGTTAGGGTTAGGGAATAGAGCCATATTAGGTCTAAGATTGGGGCTAGGGTTAGTGTTAGAGTTAGGCCTAGGTTTAGGGTTAGGGTTATAATTATGGCTATGTTTAGAGCTAAAATAAGGACTAGGGTTTGTGCAAGGGTTAGGGCTAGGATTATGGCCAGGGCTAAATTCAGGTCTAGGGTTATGGTTATGGATAGTTTTAGGGTTAGGATTATGGCTAAGTCTAGTGTAAGTGTTAGGTATAGGGTAATAGTCATGTTTAGAGCTAGGGGAATTATTAATGTCAGGGTCAGTGTTGGGCTTCGGTTTAGGTTTGAATTTAGGGTTAGGGCTCAAATTAGTTTTAGGGTTAGCATTAGGGTAATGACAAGGTTAGGTTTAGGGTTCAGGTTAGGTTTAGGATAATTGACACTCTGGGGGATAGTGATAGGGTTAGGGTTAGGCCCAGGGTTACATTAGCATAAGGGTAATGTTAAGGGTAATGGATACAGTTAGAGTTAAGGTTATGGCTAGGGTTATATTTAGGATTAGGTCTTGAGTTATGGTTAAGTTGAGGGTTAAAACTAGGGTTAGGTTTAGGGTTATGTTTAGCATAAGGGTTAAGTTCTGAGCTATGGTTAAGGCTGGGATTGGAGTTAGCTTCAGGGTTAGGTCTAGGGATAGGATTACCATAGGTTTTGAGTTAGGGTTAAGGGTTCAAGTTAGACCTAGGTTTAGTGGTAGGGTCAGTATAAGGGTCAGGGTTAGGTTTAGAATTTGGAATAGGTTGAAAGGTAAATGAGAGCTAGGGTTAGGGCTATTAATAGAGTTAGTGTTTTGGTTAGCTTAAAGATTAGGGATAGGTCTAGTGTTACCCTTAGGTTTAGGGTTTTGCTTAGGGTAAGTGATTGGTTTAGAGCTCAGTTTTAGGGCTATGGTTAGGGTTAGAGTTAGGGTTAAATCTAGGTTTAGTTCTAGTGTTTGTTTTGGGGTTAGGGATAGGATTAGGGCTACAGCTAATGTAAGAACTAGGGTTAACATTAGTTTAGTTTTAGTGTTAGGATTAGGTTTAGTGTTAGGGTTAATTTTAAGTTTAGGGTGATATTTATAGCTAGGGTTTGTGTTAGGATAAGAGTCAGGTCAGGGTTCGTTTTAGGGTTAGGGATAGGACTTGAATTCTTGTTAGGGTTATTCATAACATTCTGTTTAAAGTGAGGGCGGTGTTTAGAGCTAGGTTGAGTGTTAGGATATGATTCAGGGTCAGTGTTAGTTTTAAAGTTAGTGTTAGATCTCGAATTTGGGCTAGGGATAGGTCTAGGTTTAGTGTTAGGGTTTAGTTTAAGTTAATTTTTAGGGTTAGGGCTATTGCTTAGATTTGGTTTAGTTCTAGGGTTAGGTTTAGGGATAGTGTAAGTGTTAAGCTTTTGTTTAGGGTTAGGGTTAGATTTGGAGTTAGGGTTAGATCTAGGGTTAGGCCTGGGACTATGAATAGGGCAAAGGTTNTGCTAACCCTAACACTAACCCTAACTCTAACCCAACCCTAAAAATAACCCTAAACCTAACCCTAAACATAACCTTAGCTCTAAACCTAACACTAACCCTAACCATAACCATAAACCTATACTTAACACTAACCCTAACACAAACTTTATCCCTAATGCTAACCCAAACACTAAGGCTAAACATAACACTAACCCTAAACCTAACCCTAATGCTGACCCTAACACTAATGCTAACTCTAAACCAACACTAACACTAACCCTAAACCTAACACAAACTCTAACTATAACTTTACCTAACACTAACCCTAACCCTAACCCTAAAGCTAATCCTAATCGTAATCCCAACACTAACAAGTTTTAGGTTTAGTGTTAGGGTTAGGGTTAGTGTTAGGGTTTGTGTTAGGGTGAGGGTTAGGGTGAGGTTTACAGTTAGGGTTAGTGTTAGGGTTGTTTTAGGATTAGTGTTAGGATTAGGGTTAGTTTTATGTTAGCTTTACAGATAGTGTTAGGGTTAGGGTTATGGTTACAGTTAGTGTTAGGGTTTGGGTTAGACTTATGCTTAGGGTTTAAGTTAGGGTTAGGGATACGGTTAGGTTTAGGGTTAGGGTAAGGTTAGAGTAAGGGTTAGGGTTAGGTTTTTTGTTATGGTTAGGTTTATGTTTATTGTAAGTTTTAGGTTTAGGATTAGGGTTAGGGTTATTGTTAGGGTGAGTTTAAGGGTTAGTTTTAGGTTTAGTTTTAGGTTTAGGGTTAGGATTAGGGTTAGTATTGATGTTAGATTTAGGGTTAAGTGTTAGTGTTAGGGAAATAGTTAGAGTTAATATTAGGCTTAAGTTAGGGTTAGGGTTATTGTTAGGGTTAGTGATAAATTTAATGTTAGGGTTAGAGTGAGGGTTAGTGTTAGGGTTTGTGTTCTTGTTGGAATTAAGGTCAGTGTTAGATAAGGGTTAGTATTAGGGTTAGTTTAGGGTTAGGGTTATGGATTGGGTTATGGTTTATGTTAGGGTTAGGGTTAGGCTTAAGCTTAGATTTAAGGTTAGGGTTATGAATAGGTTTAGGGTTAGTGTTAGTGTTAGTGTGAGAGTTAGTGTTCTTGTTAGGTTTAGGGTATAGTTTTAAGGTTAGTGTTAAGGTTAGTGTTAGGATTAAGTTTAGGGTTAGTGTTAGGGTTAGTGTTAGATTTAGAGTTAGGTTTAAAGATAAGATTCGTGTTAAGGTTAGGCTTAGGGTTAAATTAAGTGTTATGTTTTAGGTTAGGGTTATGGTTAGAGTTAGTGTTAGGGTTAGGGTTAGGGTTAGGTTGAGTTTTAAGGTTAGGGTTAGTGTTAGAGTTAGTGTTAGGGTTCGGTTAGGGTTAAAGTTAGTGTTTGGATTTGGCTAGCGGTTAGGTTTAGTTAAGGGTGAGGGTCAGGGTTAGATTAGCATAAGGTTTTTGGTTTGGGTTAGGGTTTGTGTTAGGGTTAGAGGTAGTGTTAGTGTTAGTGTTAGGGTTAATGTTAGTGTTAAGGTTAGGTTTAGGTTTAGGGTTACTTTTATGGTTAGGGTTAGGGTTTGGTTGAGGGTTGGGCTTAGTGGAATGGTTAGGGTTAGGGTTTGTGTTAGTGTTAGGATATCAATTAGCTTTAGGTAAGGGTTAGCATTATGATTAGGTTAGGGTTAGTGTTATGGATGAGTTAGTGTTTGTGATTGGGTTAGGGTTAGGGATAGGGTTAGGTTTAAGGTTAGTGTTAGGTTAGGGTTAGTGTTAATTTTAGAGTTTGTGTTAGGGTTAGGGTTTGTGTTAGCTTTACGGTTAGGGTTCATGTTAGGTTTAGGTTTATAGTTAGTGTTAGGTTTGGGTTTAGGTTTATAGTAAGGTTTAGGGTTAGTGTTTTGTTAGGGTTAGGGTTAGAGTTAGGATTAGTGTTTGGGTTAGGGTTAGGGTTAGGGTTAGGGTTAGGGTTAGGGTTAGGGTTAGGGTTAGGGTTAGGGTTAGGGTTAGGGTTAGGGTTAGGGTTAGGGTTAGGTTTAAGGTTAGGGTTAAGGTTAGTGTTAGGGTGAAATTTAGGGTTAAGGTTAGGGTTAGTGATATGGTTAAGTTTAGGGTTATGGTTTTTATAAGAGTTAGGTTTAGAGTTAGGGTTACAGTTTGGGTTTGGGTTATGGTTGGTGTTAGGATTAGTATTAGGGTAATGGTTAGGGTTAGGGTTAGAATTTGGTTTAGGGTTAGGGTTAGTGGTAGGGTAAGTTTTAGGTTTCTTGTTTGGGTTAGGTTTAGGTTTAGGGTTAGGGTTATTGTTAGGCTTAGCGTTAGGTATAGTGTTAAGATTAGGGATAGGTTTGGAGTTAGGATTAGTCTTAGTCTAAGGTTAGGTTTAGATTTAATGTTACGTTAGGTTTAGGGTTAGATTTAGGATTATTGATATGGTAAGTGTTAGTGTTATTGTTAGTGTTAGTGTTAGGGTAAAGGATAGGGTTAGGGTTAAGTTTCTGGTTAGGCTTATGTTTAGTTTTAGTGTTAGTTTTAGGGTTGGAATTATGGTTAATTGTTAGGGTTAGTGTTAGGGTTAGTGTTAGGACAGTGTTAGGGTTGGGGTACCTATTAAGATCAGGGTTAGCTTAGGGTTAGGTTAAGCGTTTGGGTTAGTATTACAGTTACGGTTAAGGTTTGGGTTAGTGTTTCATTTACTGTTAGAGTTAGGGTTAATGTTAGTGTTACAGTTAGTGTTAGAGTTAGGATAACCATTAGTATTAGGTTAGGTTAATTGTTAGGCTTAGGGTTAGTGGTAGATTAAGGTTTTTATTAGGGATAGTGTTAGGGTTAGGTTTAAGTTTATGTAAGGTTTAGGATTAGGGTAAATTTAGGGTTAGGGTTATGGATTTGGTTAGGGATTGTGTTAGGGTTAAGATTAAGGTTAGAGTAACGCTTATGGTTAGTGTAAGGATTAGGGTTCTTGTTAGGGTTAGTGTTGGTTTAGTGTTAAGTTTAGGATTAGGTTTAGGTTTAGTGTTAGTGTTAGGGTTATGATTAGAGTTAGTTTTAGGGATAGGGTTAGGGATAGGGATAGTGTTAGTGTTAGGGTTAGGATTAGAGTTAGTGATAGAGTTATGTTTAGGTCTAGATTTTTGGTTAGTCTTAGGGTTACTGTAGATTTAGAGTTAGGGTTAGGTTAGTGTTAGGGTTAGGGTTAGTGTTTTGTATATGTTTCTTCTTAGGGTTATGGTTAGGGCTAGTTTTTGGTTAAGGGTTAGGATTAGGTTTAGGGTTAGTGTTAGGGTTAGGCTTAGTGTTAGGATTAGTTTTAGGTTTTGTGTTAGGGATAGAAATAGGGTTAGTATTAGGTTAAGGTTGAGTGTTAGGTTTAGTGTTAGTGTAAAGGTTATGGTTAGGGTTAGGTATAGTTTTAGATTTAGGGATAGGTTTAGGGTTAGTGTTAGTGTTAGAGTTAAGGTTATGTTTAGTGTTAGGGTTAGAGTTAATGTTAGGGTTTTTGTTAGGGTCAAGGTTAGGGTTACGGTTAGGTAAGGGTTAGTGTTAGGATTGGGTTATGTTTAGTGTAATGGTTTGGTTTAGGGTTTGTGTTAGTATTAAGGTTAGGGTTGGGGTTACGGTTAGGTTTAGGGTTAGAGTTACAGTTAGGTTTAGTGTTAGAATTAGAGTAAGGGTTATGTTTAGAATTACTGTTAGGGTTAGCTTTAGGGTCAGGGTTAGGTTTAGGGGAAGTTTTAGGAGTAGTGTTAATATTAGGGTTAGTTTTAGGGTAAATGTTAGGGTTAAGGTTAGGATTACGGTAAGGTTTAGATTTAGGCTTAGCTTTAGGTTTAAGGTTAGGTTTAGTGTTAGGGTTTGTGTTAGTGTTAGTGTGAGCATTAGTTTTAGGGTTAGGTTTGTGTTAGTTTTAGGTTTAGTGCTAGTGTTTGTGTTAGTGTTAGGGTTAGTATTAGGTTTAGGTTTAGAGTCCAGATTAGGGTTAGGTTTAGGGTTAAGTTTAGTGTTAGGGTTAGGGTGAGGGTTAGGGTTAGTGTTAGTGTTAGGATTAGGGTTAGAGTTATGTTAAGGGTTAAATTTAGGGTTAGTGTTAGGGTTAGGTTTAGGGTTTATGTTACGGTTAAGGTTAAATTTACCTTTATGGTTAGTGTTAGAGTTAGGCTTAGGGATAGGATTAATGTTAGGATAAGGGTTAGTTTTAGGGTTAATTTTAAGTTTATGTTTGTGTTTAGGGTTAGGGTTAGGGTTACTGTTAGATTAGGGTTATTGTTAGGGTTCACATTATAGTTAGGTTTAGGTACAGTGTTAGGGTTAGCATGAGGGTTAGGATACGGTTAGGGTTAGTGTTAGGTTTAGGGTTAGAGTTAGTGTTATTTTTAGTGTTAGGGTTATGGTTAGGTTTAGGTTTAGTGTTAGGGTTAGTGTTAGGGTTAGGGTTATGGTTAGGCATAGTGATAGGGTTAGGGTAAAGGTTAGGGTTAGTATTAAGTTGAGTGTTAGAGTTTGTGTTAGAGTTAGCTTTATGGTTAGGTTTAAGTTTATTGTTGGGACGAGTGTTAGGTTTGTTTAGAGTTAGCGTTCGGGTTAGGGTTTGTGGTAGTGTTGGTTGATGGTAGTGTTTGATTTAGGGTTAGATTTATTGTTAGGGTTAGGGTTAAGTTTAAGGTTAGTGTTAGTGTTAGGGTTAGGGTTAGTGTTAGTGTTAAGTATAGGGTTACGGATAGGTTTAGTGACAGGGTTAGTGTTGGGTTAGGATTAGTGTTAGTGTTACAGTTATGGTTAGGTTTAGGGTTAGCGTTAGTCTTATGGTTACAGTAAGTGTAGGTTTAGGGTTAGGGTTAGGTTAGTCATAGGGTTAGGGTTAGGGTTTGGATTTGGTTTTGTGTTAGGGTTATGGTTAGGGTTAAGATTAGGTTTAAGGTTAGTGTTAGGGTTAGGATTATGATTTGTGTTAGTAACAGGGTTAAGGTTAGTGTTAGTTTTGTTAGGATTAGGGTTAGGATTCCTGCTAGTATTAGTATGAGTGTTAATGTTAGGGTTAGGTTTGGTGTTAGTGTTAGGGTTGCAGTTATTTTTAGGTATAGTGTTATGTTTTGGGATGTGTTCAGGGTTAGTTTTAGGGTTAGAATTAGGGTTTGTGTTAGTGTTTCCTTTAGGGATAGATTTAGGCTTATTTTTAGGGTTAGGGTTAGTTTTAGTTTTAGTTTATGGTTAGTGTTAGTGTTAGGTTTAGGGTTCGGTAATGGTTAGGTTTAGGGTTGCATTAGGTTTACAGTTATGGTTTGTGTTAGGGTTTGTGTTAGGGTTAGGGTTACGATTACTGTTAGGTGTAAGTTTAGGGTTAGGTTTGGTGTTAGTGTTAGGGTTCCTATTAGTGTTAGTTTTAGAATTAGGGTTAGAGTTAGCATTAGGCTTAGGTTAGGGTTATGGTTAGGGTAAGTTTTAGGGTTAGTGTTAGGTTTAGGTTTAGTGTCAGGGTTAGTGTTATGATTATGTTAGCTTTAGGATTAGGGATTGGGTTAGGGTTAGGGTTAGGGTAAGGTTTAGGGTTAGGATTAGTTTTAGGTTTAAGGTTAGGATTTAATGTTAAGTTTTGGGTTGGGTTAGGGCTAGGGTTAATGTTAGCGTTAGGGTTAGTGTTAGGGTTAGTTTAGGGAATGTTTTAGGCTTAGTGTTAGGGTTTCTGTTATGGATAGTTTTAGTATTAGGGTTAGGATTATAGTTTGGATTAGGGTTAGGTTTAGGTTTAGGGTTAGTGTTAGTGTTAGTGTTAGGGTTAGGGTTAATGTTAGGGTTAAGGTTAGGGTTAGAGTTATGATAATGTTTAGGGTTAGGGTTAGTTTTAGGTTTAGGGATAGGATTAGGTTAGTGTTAGTGTTAGGGTTAGGTTTAGGTTTAGTTTTAGGGTTAGGTTTAGTTTTAGTGTTTGAGTTTGTGTTTGGATTAAAGTTATGGATAGTGTTAGGGTTTGAAATAGGTTTAAGGTTAGTGTTAGGCTTAGGGTTAGGGTTACTGTTATGGTAAGTGTTAGGGTTAGTTTAGAGTTAGTGTTAGTGTTAGGGTTAGGAATATGTTTAGTATTAGGGTAAGGATTAGGTTTAGGGAATAAGTTTGCATTTATTTTAAAGATTAGGTTTAGTGTTACTCTTAGGTTAGGGTTAGGGTTAGGTTTACTGTTCAGTTTATGGTTAAGGTTAGGGTTAGTGATAAGTTTAGGGTTA